>NW_023425355.1:84640100-84837050 GCF_014108415.1 Molossus molossus | reverse complement strand
AAACCCGGCTTCACACGAAATGGAACCACCACTGTTGTACTGTTTGTCAGATTACGTGTTCTTAGTACAGTTGTGGACAGTATTGATTTCAGGAAATGTGGCAACCTGCCTTTTGTTTGATAGGTCCTTAGACATACTTTTCACTCTAGTTTGTTTGTAGGAGAGTGTATACAAACCAAACCTATTCCAAATGAACTGTGTTAGAACTCTTCACTTCAGTGGCACAAAAGTCACTTCCATGAAACCTAGAGCGTGAGGATCCTCAAAGCATATGTGGTTTTAGTTAAGTGTTTAAGAAATGTCCATTTGTAAAGGTGTAATCACACTTAAACTTCGCAGTGTAAGTTTCGTTCTCTTGTTCCAGACAAAGTGACACAAGACTTGCTGGTGCAGTCTTGGATATACTGAAATATGGGCAAAACTCTGTGAGAGCCAGGGGCCACATTCACTCAGTGGCATGTTTTTCCTTGGGAAGTTAAGTACCTTTGCAGGGAAAGTGTGAACAAACACGTTCCAGTCAAACAACTGTTGGAATGAATGAATATTTCCATTTGGGTTAAGTTAATGCACAGATCTTGAGTAACATGAACACTTTAACGAACATTCTCCTCGTTTTATAGGGAGATCCAGTCATATCATGGAAAGAACAACTAGGACAGAGCACACTTATGTGTAGAATCAAAAGTTATCCCTTTTTTTGTTCTGTGTTGTTCATGGTTTCAAAGATTGGATCGTATTGAAGCCCATTTTTGAAGGCGATACTAGGAAAAAGCTTGGTTTCTGCTGTAGCAGTGGGTTTCACATGATTCTTACTCAGAACAGTGAACCAACGTATAGCCAAGACTGAATCAATGGAAAGATTGATAACTACTGGTGTCACACATGAGCATTCTTGAAGCAGTGAAACTGAACACATGTAAGTGATGTAGTTGAAACATTGGTTGTCTCCATGCAAGGAGTAAATCCATGAATTGGAAGACACTGACAAAACCAAGGGTTTTTCACATTGAACATCTCTGTGAATTAGAACAAGAGGAGTGTTCTAGAGAAAATGCACTTGTGCAGTGGACCTGGGTATCCATTTCAATGACTTACACACTAACTATGCCCGGTGTGCAGGGCATACTTTACATTGGAGTGTTAAACAGTGTTGTAAGTAAATGCAGGTGTCTGCCTTCTTTCCTATGTGACCAGGAAAGTCTACCTGTACTAGATGATGAGGCAGCCTTTCAACATACTACCTTTTAGCCCTGCATATGTGTTGTTTGCCTGGAAGTGTCTATGAGTCATCTTGATATCCAACAAAGGCTGGGCTGCAGAAATCAAAGACATTGGTTAGGGCAATGTTCAGGTCACGGAAATCTATACCCTATTCAGTTCTACACACATTCTTTAAAGTTGTTACCGAATGAATCAGTGTCATTCTTGGATCCATCATACATTTCACTGTTTGTACCGATTTCCTCAAAAAACATAAGGAGTAGATACCTGTTTTCTCCTGAGAATTCAAAGTAAACGCTTTCCATCATTGTGAAATGCTGGAATTGTACCTTGTTCATGAATGGAATCTCCTGACCCTATCTTTCCAATTCCCTGTGACAAATTCAGCCTATTTCTTGATAACTGACAAGTACTCAATCCCCTTATTCCAGCCATTGTAACAAAAAAGGGATCCATTTAAAAGAGGGAGTGTCAGTCTTTGAACAATGGTCATGGATTCACTTGTTTCAAGACTATTTCCCCGAAGAACCTATGGGAATACACTGGCATAGTCAAAAGTGTTCATGACTGGTGTTCTTTCTGTGCAGAATGATATAATAACATTCAGTTCAAGAGCAGAATGGAAACCTTAATACGGTTGCAGTGTCCAATTGACTGTTTAGTGCTCTCTGTTCAAAGAACTGTGTTCCAATAGACAACCTTCTTCAAATAATATCCAAATATTGAGAAAAAGATTCTAGGGCTATACCCGCTTCACACGAAATGGAACCACCACTGTTGTACTGTTTTTCAGATTACATGTTCTTAGTACAGTTGTGGAAAGTATTGATTTAAGGAAATGTGGCAACCTGCCTTTGGATAGGTCCTTAGACATACTTTTCACTCTAGTTTGTTTGTAGGAGAGTGTATACAAACCAAACCTATTCCAAATGAACTGTGTTAGAACTCTTCACTTCAGTGGCACAAAAGTCACTTCCATGAAACCTAGAGCGTGAGGATCCTCAAAGCATATGTTGTTTTGGTTAAGTGTTTAAGAAATGTCCATTTGTAAAGGTGTAATCACACTTAAACTTCGCAGTGTAAGTTTCGTTCTCTTGTTCCAGACAAAGTGACACAAGACTTGCTGGTGCAGTCTTGGATATACTGAAATATGGGCAAAACTCTGTGAGAGCCAGGGGCCACATTCACTCAGTGGCATGTTTTTCCTTGGGAAGTTAAGTACCTTTGCAGGGAAAGTGTGAACAAACATGTTCTAGTCAAACAACTGTTGGAATGAATGAATATTTCCATTTGGGTTAAGTTAATGCACAGATCTTGAGGAACATGAACACTTTAACGAACATTCTCCTCGTTTTATAGGGAGATCCAGTCATATCATGGAAAGAACAACTAGGACAGAGCACACTTATGTGTAGAGTCAAAAGTTATCCCTTTTTTGGTTCTGTGTTGTTCATGGTTTCAAAGATTGGATCGTATTGAAGCCCATTTTTGAAGGCGATACTTGGAAAAAGTGTGGTTTCTGCTGTAGCAGTTGGTTTCACATGATTCTTACTCAGAACAGTGAACCAACGTATAGCCAAGACTGAATCAATGGAAAGATTGATAACTACTGGTGTCACACATGTGCATTCTTGAAGCAGTGAAACTGAACACGTCTCAAGTGATGTAGTTGAAACATTGGCTGTCTCCATGCAAGGAGTAAATCCATGAATTGGAAGACACTGACAAAACCAAGGGTTTTTCACATTGAACATCTCTGTGAATTAGAACAAGAGGAGTGTTGTAGAGAAAATGCACTTGTGCAGTGGACCTGGGTATCCATTTCAATGACTTACACACTAACTATGCCCGGTGTGCAGGGCATACTTTACATTGGAGTGTTAAACAGTGTTGTAAGTAAATGCAGGTGTCTGCCTTCTTTCCTATGTGACCAGGAAAGTCAACCTGTACTAGTTGATGAGGCAGCCTTTCAACATACTACCTTTTAGCCCTGCATATGTGTTGTTTGCCTGGAAGTGTCTATGAGTCATCTTGATATCCAACAAAGGCTGGGCTGCAGAAATCAAACACATTGGTTAGGGCAATGTTCAGGTCATGGAAATCTATACCCTATTCAGTTCTACACACATTCTTTAAAGTTGTTACCGAATGAATCGGTGTCATTCTTGGATCCATCATACATTTCACTGTTTGTACCGATTTCCTCAAAAAACATAAGGAGTAGATACCTGTTTTCTCCTGAGAATTCAAAGTAAACGCTTTCCATCATTGTGAAATGCTGGAATTGGACCTTGTTCATGAATGGAATCTCCTGAACCTATCTTTCCAGTTCCCTGGGCCAAATTCAGCCTATTTCTTGATAACTGACAAGTACTCAATCCCCTTATTCCAGCCATTGTAACAAAAAAGGGATCAATTTAAAAGAGGGAGTGTCAGTCTTTGAACAATGGTCATGGATTCACTTGTTTCAAGACTATTTCCCCGAAGAACCTATGGGAATACACTGGCATAGTCAAAAGTGTTCATGACTGGTGTTCTTTCTGTGCAGAATGATATAATAACATTCAGTTCAAGAGCAGAAAGGAAACCTTAATACGGTTGCAGTGTCCAATTGACTGTTTAGTGCTCTCTGTTCAAAGAACTGTGTTCCAATAGACAACCTTCTTCAAATAATATCCAAATATTGAGAAAACGATTCTAGGGCTATACCCGCTTCCCACGAAATGGAACCACCACTGTTGTACTGTTTGTCAGATTACGTGTTCTTAGTACAGTTGTGGACAGTATTGATTTCAGGAAATGTGGCAACCTGCCTTTTGTTGGATAGGTCCTTAGACATACTTTTCACTCTAGTTTGTTTGTAGGAGAGTGTATACAAACCAAACCTATTCCAAATGAACTGTGTTAGAACTCTTCACTTCAGTGGCACAAAAGTCACTTCCATGAAACCTAGAGCGTGAGGATCCTCAAAGCAGATGTGGTTTTGGTTAAGTGTTTAAGAAATGTCCATTTGTAAAGGTGTAATCACACTTAAACTTCGCAGTGTAAGTTTCTTTCTCTTGTTCCAGACAAAGAGACACAAGACGTGCTGGTGCAGTCTTGGATATACTGAAATATGGGCAAAACTCTGTGAGAGCCAGGGGCCACATTCACTCAGTGGCATGTTTTTCCTTGGGAAGTTAAGTACCTTTGCAGGGAAAGTGTGAACAAACATGTTCTAGTCAAACAACTGTTGGAATGAATGAATATTTCCATTTGGGTTAAGTTAATGCACAGATCTTGAGGAACATGAACACTTTAACGAACATTCTCCTCGTTTTATAGGGAGATCCAGTCATATCATGGAAAGAACAACTAGGACAGAGCACACTTATGTGTAGAGTCAAAAGTTATCCCTTTTTTGGTTCTGTGTTGTTCATGGTTTCAAAGATTGGATCGTATTGAAGCCCATTTTTGAAGGCGATACTAGGAAAAAGCTTGGTTTCTGCTGTAGCAGTGGGTTTCACATGATTCTTACTCAGAACAGTGAACCAACGTATAGCCAAGACTGAATCAATGGAAAGATTGATAACTACTGGTGTCACACATGTGCATTCTTGAAGCAGTGAAACTGAACACATCTAAAGTGATGTAGTTGAAACATTGGTTGTCTCCATGCAAGGAGTAAATCCATGAATTGGAAGACACTGACAAAACCAAGGGTTTTTCACATTGAACATCTGTGTGAATTAGAACAAGAGGAGTGTTCTAGAGAAAATGCACTTGTGCAGTGGACCTGGGTATCCATTTCAATTACTTACACACTAACTATGCCCGGTGTGCAGGGCATACTTTACATTGGAGTGTTAAACAGTGTTGTAAGTAAATGCAGGTGTCTGTCTTCTTTGCTATGTGACCAGGAAAGTCTACCTGTACTAGATGATGAGGCAGCCTTTCAACATACTACCTTTTAGCCCTGCATATGTGTTGTTTGCCTGGAAGTGTCTATGAGTCATCTTGATATCCAACAAAGGCTGGGCTGCAGAAATCAAAGACATTGGTTAGGGCAATGTTCAGGTCACGGAAATCTATACCCTATTCAGTTCTACACACATTCTTTAAAGTTGTTACCGAATGAATCAGTGTCATTCTTGGATCCATCATACATTTCACTGTTTGTACCGATTTCCTCAAAAAACATAAGGAGTAGATACCTGTTTTCTCCTGAGAATTCAAAGTAAACGCTTTCCATCATTGGGAAATGCTGGAATTGTACCTTGTTCATGAATGGAATCTCCTGACCCTATCTTTCCAATTCCCTGTGACAAATTCAGCCTATTTCTTGATAACTGACAAGTACTCAATCCCCTTATTCCAGCCATTGTAACAAAAAAGGGATCCATTTAAAAGAGGGAGTGTCAGTCTTTGAACAATGGTCATGGATTCACTTGTTTCAAGACTATTTCCCCGAAGAACCTATGGGAATACACTGGCATAGTCAAAAGTGTTCATGACTGGTGTTCTTTCTGTGCAGAATGATATAATAACATTCAGTTCAAGAGCAGAATGGAAACCTTAATACGGTTGCAGTGTCCAATTGACTGTTTAGTGCTCTCTGTTCAAAGAACTGTGTTCCAATAGACAACAATAATATCCAAATATTGAGAAAAAGATTCTAGGGCTATACCCGCTTCACACGAAATGGAACCACCACTGTTGTACTGTTTTTCAGATTACATGTTCTTAGTACAGTTGTGGAAAGTATTGATTTAAGGAAATGTGGCAACCTGCCTTTGGATAGGTCCTTAGACATACTTTTCACTCTAGTTTGTTTGTAGGAGAGTGTATACAACCAAACCTATTCCAAATGAACTGTGCTAGAACTCTTCACTTCAGTGGCACAAAAGTCACTTCCATGAAACCTAGAGCGTGAGGATCCTCAAAGCATATGTTGTTTTAGTTAAGTGTTTAAGAAATGTCCATTTGTAAAGGTGTAATCACACTTAAACTTCGCAGTGTAAGTTTCGTTCTCTTGTTCCAGACAAAGTGACACAAGACTTGCTGGTGCAGTCTTGGATATACTGAAATATGGGCAAAACTCTGTGAGAGCCAGGGGCCACATTCACTCAGTGGCATGTTTTTCCTTGGGAAGTTAAGTACCTTTGCAGGGAAAGTGTGAACAAACATGTTCCAGTCAAACAACTGTTGGAATGAATGAATATTTCCATTTGGGTTAAGTTAATGCACAGATCTTGAGTAACATGAACACTTTAACGAACATTCTCCTCGTTTTATAGGGAGATCCAGTCATATCATGGAAAGAACAACTAGGACAGAGCACACTTATGTGTAGAATCAAAAGTTATCCCTTTTTTTGTTCTGTGTTGTTCATGGTTTCAAAGATTGGATCGTATTGAAGCCCATTTTTGAAGGCGACACTCGGAAAAAGTTTGGTTTCTGCTGTAGCAGTTCGTTTCCAATGATTCTTACTCAGAACAGTGAACCAACGTATGGCCAAGACTGAATCAATGGAAAGATTGATAACTACTGGTGTCACACATGAGCATTCTTGAAGCAGTGAAACTGAACACATCTAAAGTGATGTAGTTGAAACATTGGTTGTCTCCATGCAAGGAGTAAATCCATGAATTGGAAGACACTGACAATACCAAGGGTTTTTCACATTGAACATCTCTGTGAATTAGAACAAGAGGAGTGTTCTAGAGAAAATGCACTTGTGCAGTGGACCTGGGTATCCATTTCAATGACTTACACACGAACTATGCCCGGTGTGAAGGGCATACTTGACATTGGAGTGTTAAACAGTGTTGTAAGTAAATGCAGGTGTCTGCCTTCTTTCTTATGTGACCAGAAAAGTCAACCTGTACTAGTTGATGAGGCAGCCTTTCAACATACTCCCTTTTAGCCCTGCATATGTGTTGTTTGCCTGGAAGTGTCTATGAGTCATCTTATTATGCAACAAATGCTGGGCTGCAGATATGAAACACATTGGTTAGGGCAATGTTCAGGTCATGGAAATCTATACCCTATTCAGTTCCACACACATTCTTTAAAGTTGTTACCGAATGAATCAGTGTCATTCTTGGATCCATCATACATTTCACTGTTTGTACCGATTTCCTCAAAAAACATAAGGAGTGGATAGCTGTTTTCTCCTGAGAATTCAAAGTAAACGCTTTCCATCATTGTGAAATGCTGGAATTGTACCTTGTTCATGAATGGAATCTCCTGAACCTATCTTTCCAGTTCCCTGGGCCAAATTCAGCCTATTTCTTGATAACTGACAAGTACTCAATCCCCTTATTCCAGCCATTGTAACAAAAAAGGGATCAATTTAAAAGAGGGAGTGTCAGTCTTTGAACACTGGTCATGGATTCACTTGTTTCAAGACTATTTCCCCGAAGAACCTATGGGAATACACTGGCAGAGTCAAAAGTGTTCATGACTGGTGTTCTTTCTGTGCAGAATCATATAATAACATTCAGTTCAAGAGCAGAATGGAAACCTTAAGACGGTTGCAGTGTCCAATTGACTGTTTAGTGGCTCTCTGTTCAAAGAACTGTGTTCCAATAGACAACCTTCTTCAAATAATATCCAAATATTGAGAAAAAGATTTTCGGGCTATACCCGCTTCACACGAAATGGAACCACCACTGTTGTACTGTTTTTCAGATTACATGTTCTTAGTACAGTTGTGGAAAGTATTGATTTAAGGAAATGTGGCAACCTGCCTTTGGATAGGTCCTTAGACATACTTTTCACTCTAGTTTGTTTGTAGGAGAGTGTATACAACCAAACCTATTCCAAATGAACTGTGCTAGAACTCTTCACTTCAGTGGCACAAAAGTCACTTCCATGAAACCTAGAGCGTGAGGATCCTCAAAGCATATGTTGTTTTAGTTAAGTGTTTAAGAAATGTCCATTTGTAAAGGTGTAATCACACTTAAACTTCGCAGTGTAAGTTTCGTTCTCTTGTTCCAGACAAAGTGACACAAGACTTGCTGGTGCAGTCTTGGATATACTGAAATATGGGCAAAACTCTGTGAGAGCCAGGGGCCACATTCACTCAGTGGCATGTTTTTCCTTGGGAAGTTAAGTACCTTTGCAGGGAAAGGGTGAACAAACACGTTCCAGTCAAACAACTGTTGGAATGAATGAATATTTCCATTTGGGTTAAGTTAATGCACAGATCTTGAGTAACATGAACACTTTAACGAACATTCTCCTCGTTTTATAGGGAGATCCAGTCATATCATGGAAAGAACAACTAGGACAGAGCACACTTATGTGTAGAATCAAAAGTTATCCCTTTTTTTGTTCTGTGTTGTTCATGGTTTCAAAGATTGGATCGTATTGAAGCCCATTTTTGAAGGCGATACTAGGAAAAAGCTTGGTTTCTGCTGTAGCAGTGGGTTTCACATGATTCTTACTCAGAACAGTGAACCAACGTATAGCCAAGACTGAATCAATGGAAAGATTGATAACTACTGGTGTCACACATGTGCATTCTTGAAGCAGTGAAACTGAACACGTCTAAAGTGATGTAGTTGAAACATTGGTTGTCTCCATGCAAGGAGTAAATCCATGAATTGGAAGACACTGACAAAACCAAGGGTTTTTCACATTGAACATCTGTGTGAATTAGAACAAGAGGAGTGTTCTAGAGAAAATGCACTTGTGCAGTGGACCTGGGTATCCATTTCAATGACTTACACACTAACTATGCCCGGTGTGCAGGGCATACTTTACATTGGAGTGTTAAACAGTGTTGTAAGTAAATGCAGGTGTCTGTCTTCTTTGCTATGTGACCAGGAAAGTCTACCTGTACTAGATGATGAGGCAGCCTTTCAACATACTACCTTTTAGCCCTGCATATGTGTTGTTTGCCTGGAAGTGTCTATGAGTCATCTTGATATCCAACAAAGGCTGGGCTGCAGAAATCAAAGACATTGGTTAGGGCAATGTTCAGGTCATGGAAATCTATACCCTATTCAGTTCCACACACATTCTTTAAAGTTGTTACCGAATGAATCAGTGTCATTCTTGGATCCATCATACATTTCACTGTTTGTACCGATTTCCTCAAAAAACATAAGGAGTGGATAGCTGTTTTCTCCTGAGAATTCAAAGTAAACGCTTTCCATCATTGTGAAATGCTGGAATTGTACCTTGTTCATGAATGGAATCTCCTGAACCTATCTTTCTAATTCCCTGTGACAAATTCAGCCTATTTCTTGATAACTGACAAGTAATCAATCCCCTTTTTCCAGCCATTATAACAAAAAAGTGATCAATTGAAAAGAGGGAGTGTCAGTCTTTGAACACTGGTCATGGATTCACTTGTTTCAAGACTATTTCCCCGAAGAACCTATGGGAATACACTGGCAGAGTCAAAAGTGTTCATGACTGGTGTTCTTTCTGTGCAGAATCATATAATAACATTCAGTTCAAGAGCAGAATGGAAACCTTAAGACGGTTGCAGTGTCCAATTGACTGTTTAGTGGCTCTCTGTTCAAAGAACTGTGTTCCAATAGACAACCTTCTTCAAATAATATCCAAATATTGAGAAAAAGATTTTCGGGCTATACCCGCTTCACACGAAATGGAACCACCACTGTTGTACTGTTTTTCAGTTTACGTGTTCTTAGTACAGTTGTGGAAAGTATTGATTTCAGGAAATGTGGCAACCTGACTTTTGATAGGTCCTTAGACATACTTTTCACTCTAGTTTGTTTGTAGGAGAGTGTATACAAACCAAACCTATTCCAAATGAACTGTGCTAGAACTCTTCACTTCAGTGGCACAAAAGTCACTTCCATGAAACCTAGAGCGTGAGGATCCTCAAAGCATATGTGGTTTTAGTTAAGTGTTTAAGAAATGTCCATTTGTAAAGGTGTAATCACACTTAAACTTCGCAGTGTAAGTTTCGTTCTCTTGTTCCAGACAAAGTGACACAAGACTTGCTGGTGCAGTCTTGGATATACTGAAATATGGGCAAAACTCTGTGAGAGCCAGGGGCCACATTCACTCAGTGGCATGTTTTTCCTTGGGAAGTTAAGTACCTTTGCAGGGAAAGTGTGAACAAACATGTTCTAGTCAAACAACTGTTGGAATGAATGAATATTTCCATTTGGGTTAAGTTAATGCACAGATCTTGAGTAACATGAACACTTTAACGAACATTCTCCTCGTTTTATAGGGAGATCCAGTCATATCATGGAAAGAACAACTAGGACAGAGCACACTTATGTGTAGAATCAAAAGTTATCCCTTTTTTTGTTCTGTGTTGTTCATGGTTTCAAAGATTGGATCGTATTGAAGCCCATTTTTGAAGGCGATACTAGGAAAAAGCTTGGTTTCTGCTGTAGCAGTGGGTTTCACATGATTCTTACTCAGAACAGTGAACCAACGTATAGCCAAGACTGAATCAATGGAAAGATTGATAACTACTGGTGTCACACATGTGCATTCTTGAAGCAGTGAAACTGAACACGTCTAAAGTGATGTAGTTGAAACATTGGTTGTCTCCATGCAAGGAGTAAATCCATGAATTGGAAGACACTGACAAAACCAAGGGTTTTTCACATTGAACATCTGTGTGAATTAGAACAAGAGGAGTGTTCTAGAGAAAATGCACTTGTGCAGTGGACCTGGGTATCCATTTCAATGACTTACACACTAACTATGCCCGGTGTGCAGGGCATACTTTACATTGGAGTGTTAAACAGTGTTGTAAGTAAATGCAGGTGTCTGTCTTCTTTGCTATGTGACCAGGAAAGTCTACCTGTACTAGATGATGAGGCAGCCTTTCAACATACTACCTTTTAGCCCTGCATATGTGTTGTTTGCCTGGAAGTGTCTATGAGTCATCTTGATATCCAACAAAGGCTGGGCTGCAGAAATCAAAGACATTGGTTAGGGCAATGTTCAGGTCACGGAAATCTATACCCTATTCAGTTCTACACACATTCTTTAAAGTTGTTACCGAATGAATCAGTGTCATTCTTGGATCCATCATACATTTCACTGTTTGTACCGATTTCCTCAAAAAACATAAGGAGTAGATACCTGTTTTCTCCTGAGAATTCAAAGTAAACGCTTTCCATCATTGGGAAATGCTGGAATTGTACCTTGTTCATGAATGGAATCTCCTGACCCTATCTTTCCAATTCCCTGTGACAAATTCAGCCTATTTCTTGATAACTGACAAGTAATCAATCCCCTTTTTCCAGCCATTATAACAAAAAAGTGATCAATTTAAAAGAGGGAGTGTCAGTCTTTGAACACTGGTCATGGATTCACTTGTTTCAAGACTATTTCCCCGAAGAACCTATGGGAATACACTGGCAGAGTCAAAAGTGTTCATGACTGGTGTTCTTTCTGTGCAGAATCATATAATAACATTCAGTTCAAGAGCAGAATGGAAACCTTAATACGGTTGCAGTGTCCAATTGACTGTTTAGTGGCTCTCTGTTCAAAGAACTGTGTTCCAATAGACAACCTTCTTCAAATAATATCCAAATATTGAGAAAACGATTCTAGGGCTATACCCGCTTCACACGAAATGGAACCACCACTGTTGTACTGTTTTTCAGATTACGTGTTCTTAGTACAGTTGTGGAAAGTATTGATTTAAGGAAATGTGGCAACCTGACTTTGGATAGGTCCTTAGACATACTTTTCACTCTAGTTTGTTTGTAGGAGAGTGTATACAAACCAAACCTATTCCAAATGAACTGTGTTAGAACTCTTCACTTCAGTGGCACAAAAGTCACTTCCATGAAACCTAGAGCGTGAGGATCCTCAAAGCAGATGTGGTTTTGGTTAAGTGTTTAAGAAATGTCCATTTGTAAAGGTGTAATCACACTTAAACTTCGCAGTGTAAGTTTCTTTCTCTTGTTCCAGACAAAGAGACACAAGACGTGCTGGTGCAGTCTTGGATATACTGAAATATGGGCAAAACTCTGTGAGAGCCAGGGGCCACATTCACTCAGTGGCATGTTTTTCCTTGGGAAGTTAAGTACCTTTGCAGGGAAAGTGTGAACAAACACGTTCCAGTCAAACAACTGTTGGAATGAATGAATATTTCCATTTGGGTTAAGTTAATGCACAGATCTTGAGGAACATGAACACTTTAACGAACATTCTCCTCGTTTTATAGGGAGATCCAGTCATATCATGGAAAGAACAACTAGGACAGAGCACACTTATGTGTAGAGTCAAAAGTTATCCCTTTTTTTGTTCTGTGTTGTTCATGGTTTCAAAGATTGGATCGTATTGAAGCCCATTTTTGAAGGCGATACTTGGAAAAAGTTTGGTTTCTGCTGTAGCAGTTGGTTTCACATGATTCTTACTCAGAACAGTGAACCAACGTATAGCCAAGACTGAATCAATGGAAAGATTGATAACTACTGGTGTCACACATGTGCATTCTTGAAGCAGTGAAACTGAACACGTCTAAAGTGATGTAGTTGAAACATTGGCTGTCTCCATGCAAGGAGTAAATCCATGAATTGGAAGACACTGACAAAACCAAGGGTTTTTCACATTGAACATCTGTGTGAATTAGAACAAGAGGAGTGTTGTAGAGAAAATGCACTTGTGCAGTGGACCTGGGTATCCATTTCAATGACTTACACACTAACTATGCCCGGTGTGCAGGGCATACTTTACATTGGAGTGTTAAACAGTGTTGTAAGTAAATGCAGGTGTCTGTCTTCTTTGCTATGTGACCAGGAAAGTCTTCCTGTACTAGATGATGAGGCAGCCTTTCAACATACTACCTTTTAGCCCTGCATATGTGTTGTTTGCCTGGAAGTGTCTATGAGTCATCTTGATATCCAACAAAGGCTGGGCTGCAGAAATCAAACACATTGGTTAGGGCAATGTTCAGGTCATGGAAATCTATACCCTATTCAGTTCTACACACATTCTTTAAAGTTGTTACCGAATGAATCAGTGTCATTCTTGGATCCATCATACATTTCACTGTTTGTACCGATTTCCTCAAAAAACATAAGGAGTAGATACCTGTTTTCTCCTGAGAATTCAAAGTAAACGCTTTCCATCATTGTGAAATGCTGGAATTGTACCTTGTTCATGAATGGAATCTCCTGAACCTATCTTTCCAGTTCCCTGGGCCAAATTCAGCCTATTTCTTGATAACTGACAAGTACTCAATCCCCTTATTCCAGCCATTGTAACAAAAAAGGGATCCATTTAAAAGAGGGAGTGTCAGTCTTTGAACAATGGTCATGGATTCACTTGTTTCAAGACTATTTCCCCGAAGAACCTATGGGAATACACTGGCATAGTCAAAAGTGTTCATGACTGGTGTTCTTTCTGTGCAGAATAATATAATAACATTCAGTTCAAGAGCAGAATGGAAACCTTAATACGGTTGCAGTGTCCAATTGACTGTTTAGTGGCTCTCTGTTCAAAGAACTGTGTTCCAATAGACAACCTTCTTCAAATAATATCCAAATATTGAGAAAAAGATTCTAGGGCTATACCCGCTTCACACGAAATGGAACCACCACTGTTGTACTGTTTTTCAGATTACGTGTTCTTAGTACAGTTGTGGAAAGTATTGATTTAAGGTAATGTGGCAACCTAACTTTGGATAGGTCCTTAGACATCCTTTTCACTCTAGTTTGTTTGTAGGAGAGGGTATACAAACCAAACCTATTCCAAATGAACTGTGCTAGAACTCTTCACTTCAGTGGCACAAAAGTCACTTCCATGAAACCTAGAGCGTGAGGATCCTCAAAGCAGATGTGGTTTTGGTTAAGTGTTTAAGAAATGTCCATTTGTAAAGGTGTAATCACACTTAAACTTCGCAGTGTAAGTTTCTTTCTCTTGTTCCAGACAAAGAGACACAAGACGTGCTGGTGCAGTCTTGGATATACTGAAATATGGGCAAAACTCTGTGAGAGCCAGGGGCCACATTCACTCAGTGGCATGTTTTTCCTTGGGAAGTTAAGTACCTTTGCAGGGAAAGTGTGAACAAACACGTTCTAGTCAAACAACTGTTGGAATGAATGAATATTTCCATTTGGGTTAAGTTAATGCACAGATCTTGAGTAACATGAACACTTTAACGAACATTCTCCTCGTTTTATAGGGAGATCCAGTCATATCATGGAAAGAACAACTAGGACAGAGCACACTTATGTGTAGAGTCAAAAGTTATCCCTTTTTTTGTTCTGTGTTGTTCATGGTTTCAAAGATTGGATCGTATTGAAGCCCATTTTTGAAGGCGATACTTGGAAAAAGTGTGGTTTCTGCTGTAGCAGTTGGTTTCACATGATTCTTACTCAGAACAGTGAACCAACGTATAGCCAAGACTGAATCAATGGAAAGATTGATAACTACTGGTGTCACACATGTGCATTCTTGAAGCAGTGAAACTGAACACGTCTCAAGTGATGTAGTTGAAACATTGGCTGTCTCCATGCAAGGAGTAAATCCATGAATTGGAAGACACTGACAAAACCAAGGGTTTTTCACATTGAACATCTGTGTGAATTAGAACAAGAGGAGTGTTGTAGAGAAAATGCACTTGTGCAGTGGACCTGGGTATCCATTTCAATGACTTACACACTAACTATGCCCGGTGTGCAGGGCATACTTTACATTGGAGTGTTAAACAGTGTTGTAAGTAAATGCAGGTGTCTGCCTTCTTTCCTATGTGACCAGGAAAGTCAACCTGTACTAGTTGATGAGGCAGCCTTTCAACATACTACCTTTTAGCCCTGCATATGTGTTGTTTGCCTGGAAGTGTCTATGAGTCATCTTGATATCCAACAAAGGCTGGGCTGCAGAAATCAAAGACATTGGTTAGGGCAATGTTCAGGTCACGGAAATCTATACCCTATTCAGTTCTACACACATTCTTTAAAGTTGTTACCGAATGAATCAGTGTCATTCTTGGATCCATCATACATTTCACTGTTTGTACCGATTTCCTCAAAAAACATAAGGAGTAGATACCTGTTTTCTCCTGAGAATTCAAAGTAAACGCTTTCCATCATTGGGAAATGCTGGAATTGTACCTTGTTCATGAATGGAATCTCCTGACCCTATCTTTCCAATTCCCTGTGACAAATTCAGCCTATTTCTTGATAACTGACAAGTACTCAATCCCCTTATTCCAGCCATTGTAACAAAAAAGGGATCCATTTAAAAGAGGGAGTGTCAGTCTTTGAACAATGGTCATGGATTCACTTGTTTCAAGACTATTTCCCCGAAGAACCTATGGGAATACACTGGCATAGTCAAAAGTGTTCATGACTGGTGTTCTTTCTGTGCAGAATAATATAATAACATTCAGTTCAAGAGCAGAATGGAAACCTTAATACGGTTGCAGTGTCCAATTGACTGTTTAGTGGCTCTCTGTTCAAAGAACTGTGTTCCAATAGACAACCTTCTTCAAATAATATCCAAATATTGAGAAAAAGATTCTAGGGCTATACCCGCTTCACACGAAATGGAACCACCACTGTTGTACTGTTTTTCAGATTACGTGTTCTTAGTACAGTTGTGGAAAGTATTGATTTAAGGAAATGTGGCAACCTGACTTTTGATAGGTCCTTAGACATACTTTTCACTCTAGTTTGTTTGTAGGAGAGTGTATACAAACCAAACCTATTCCAAATGAACTGTGTTAGAACTCTTCACTTCAGTGGCACAAAAGTCACTTCCATGAAACCTAGAGCGTGAGGATCCTCAAAGCATATGTTGTTTTGGTTAAGTGTTTAAGAAATGTCCATTTGTAAAGGTGTAATCACACTTAAACTTCGCAGTGTAAGTTTCTTTCTCTTGTTCCAGACAAAGAGACACAAGACTTGCTGGTGCAGTCTTGGATATACTGAAATATGGGCAAAACTCTGTGAGAGCCAGGGGCCACATTCACTCAGTGGCATGTTTTTCCTTGGGAAGTTAAGTACCTTTGCAGGGAAAGTGTGAACAAACATGTTCTAGTCAAACAACTGTTGGAATGAATGAATATTTCCATTTGGGTTAAGTTAATGCACAGATCTTGAGTAACATGAACACTTTAACGAACATTCTCCTCGTTTTATAGGGAGATCCAGTCATATCATGGAAAGAACAACTAGGACAGAGCACACTTATGTGTAGAGTCAAAAGTTATCCCTTTTTTGGTTCTGTGTTGTTCATGGTTTCAAAGATTGGATCGTATTGAAGCCCATTTTTGAAGGCGATACTCGGAAAAAGTGTGGTTTCTGCTGTAGCAGTTCGTTTCACATGATTCTTACTCAGAACAGTGAACCAACGTATAGCCAAGACTGAATCAATGGAAAGATTGATAACTACTGGTGTCACACATGTGCATTCTTGAAGCAGTGAAACTGAACACGTCTAAAGTGATGTAGTTGAAACATTGGCTGTCTCCATGCAAGGAGTAAATCCATGAATTGGAAGACACTGACAAAACCAAGGGTTTTTCACATTGAACATCTCTGTGAATTAGAACAAGAGGAGTGTTGTAGAGAAAATGCACTTGTGCAGTGGACCTGGGTATCCATTTCAATGACTTACACACTAACTATGCCCGGTGTGCAGGGCATACTTTACATTGGAGTGTTAAACAGTGTTGTAAGTAAATGCAGGTGTCTGCCTTCTTTCCTATGTGACCAGGAAAGTCAACCTGTACTAGTTGATGAGGCAGCCTTTCAACATACTACCTTTTAGCCCTGCATATGTGTTGTTTGCCTGGAAGTGTCTATGAGTCATCTTGATATCCAACAAAGGCTGGGCTGCAGAAATCAAACACATTGGTTAGGGCAATGTTCAGGTCATGGAAATCTATACCCTATTCAGTTCTACACACATTCTTTAAAGTTGTTACCGAATGAATCGGTGTCATTCTTGGATCCATCATACATTTCACTGTTTGTACCGATTTCCTCAAAAAACATAAGGAGTAGATACCTGTTTTCTCCTGAGAATTCAAAGTAAACGCTTTCCATCATTGTGAAATGCTGGAATTGGACCTTGTTCATGAATGGAATCTCCTGAACCTATCTTTCCAGTTCCCTGTGCCAAATTCAGCCTATTTCTTGATAACTGACAAGTACTCAATCCCCTTATTCCAGCCATTGTAACAAAAAAGGGATCAATTTAAAAGAGGGAGTGTCAGTCTTTGAACAATGGTCATGGATTCACTTGTTTCAAGACTATTTCCCCGAAGAACCTATGGGAATACACTGGCATAGTCAAAAGTGTTCATGACTGGTGTTCTTTCTGTGCAGAATGATATAATAACATTCAGTTCAAGAGCAGAAAGGAAACCTTAATACGGTTGCAGTGTCCAATTGACTGTTTAGTGCTCTCTGTTCAAAGAACTGTGTTCCAATAGACAACCTTCTTCAAATAATATCCAAATATTGAGAAAACGATTCTAGGGCTATACCCGCTTCCCACGAAATGGAACCACCACTGTTGTACTGTTTTTCAGATTACGTGTTCTTAGTACAGTTGTGGACAGTATTGATTTAAGGAAATGTGGCAACCTGCCTTTTGTTTGATAGGTCCTTAGACATACTTTTCACTCTAGTTTGTTTGTAGGAGAGTGTATACAAACCAAACCTATTCCAAATGAACTGTGTTAGAACTCTTCACTTCAGTGGCACAAAAGTCACTTCCATGAAACCTAGAGCGTGAGGATCCTCAAAGCATATGTTGTTTTGGTTAAGTGTTTAAGAAATGTCCATTTGTAAAGGTGTAATCACACTTAAACTTCGCAGTGTAAGTTTCTTTCTCTTGTTCCAGACAAAGAGACACAAGACGTGCTGGTGCAGTCTTGGATATACTGAAATATGGGCAAAACTCTGTGAGAGCCAGGGGCCACATTCACTCAGTGGCATGTTTTTCCTTGGGAAGTTAAGTACCTTTGCAGGGAAAGTGTGAACAAACATGTTCTAGTCAAACAACTGTTGGAATGAATGAATATTTCCATTTGGGTTAAGTTAATGCACAGATCTTGAGGAACATGAACACTTTAACGAACATTCTCCTCGTTTTATAGGGAGATCCAGTCATATCATGGAAAGAACAACTAGGACAGAGCACACTTATGTGTAGAGTCAAAAGTTATCCCTTTTTTTGTTCTGTGTTGTTCATGGTTTCAAAGATTGGATCGTATTGAAGCCCATTTTTGAAGGCGATACTTGGAAAAAGTTTGGTTTCTGCTGTAGCAGTTGGTTTCACATGATTCTTACTCAGAACAGTGAACCAACGTATAGCCAAGACTGAATCAATGGAAAGATTGATAACTACTGGTGTCACACATGTGCATTCTTGAAGCAGTGAAACTGAACACGTCTCAAGTGATGTAGTTGAAACATTGGCTGTCTCCATGCAAGGAGTAAATCCATGAATTGGAAGACACTGACAAAACCAAGGGTTTTTCACATTGAACATCTCTGTGAATTAGAACAAGAGGAGTGTTGTAGAGAAAATGCACTTGTGCAGTGGACCTGGGTATCCATTTCAATGACTTACACACTAACTATGCCCGGTGTGCAGGGCATACTTTACATTGGAGTGTTAAACAGTGTTGTAAGTAAATGCAGGTGTCTGCCTTCTTTCCTATGTGACCAGGAAAGTCAACCTGTACTAGTTGATGAGGCAGCCTTTCAACATACTACCTTTTAGCCCTGCATATGTGTTGTTTGCCTGGAAGTGTCTATGAGTCATCTTGATATCCAACAAAGGCTGGGCTGCAGAAATCAAACACATTGGTTAGGGCAATGTTCAGGTCATGGAAATCTATACCCTATTCAGTTCTACACACATTCTTTAAAGTTGTTACCGAATGAATCAGTGTCATTCTTGGATCCATCATACATTTCACTGTTTGTACCGATTTCCTCAAAAAACATAAGGAGTAGATACCTGTTTTCTCCTGAGAATTCAAAGTAAACGCTTTCCATCATTGTGAAATGCTGGAATTGTACCTTGTTCATGAATGGAATCTCCTGAACCTATCTTTCTAATTCCCTGTGACAAATTCAGCCTATTTCTTGATAACTGACAAGTAATCAATCCCCTTATTCCAGCCATTGTAACAAAAAAGGGATCCATTTAAAAGAGGGAGTGTCAGTCTTTGAACAATGGTCATGGATTCACTTGTTTCAAGACTATTTCCCCGAAGAACCTATGGGAATACACTGGCAGAGTCAAAAGTGTTCATGACTGGTGTTCTTTCTGTGCAGAATCATATAATAACATTCAGTTCAAGAGCAGAATGGAAACCTTAAGACGGTTGCAGTGTCCAATTGACTGTTTAGTGGCTCTCTGTTCAAAGAACTGTGTTCCAATAGACAACCTTCTTCAAATAATATCCAAATATTGAGAAAAAGATTTTCGGGCTATACCCGCTTCACACGAAATGGAACCACCACTGTTGTACTGTTTTTCAGTTTACGTGTTCTTAGTACAGTTGTGGAAAGTATTGATTTCAGGAAATGTGGCAACCTGACTTTTGATAGGTCCTTAGACATCCTTTTCACTCTAGTTTGTTTGTAGGAGAGGGTATACAAACCAAACCTATTCCAAATGAACTGTGTTAGAACTCTTCACTTCAGTGGCACAAAAGTCACTTCCATGAAGCCTAGAGCGTGAGGATCCTCAAAGCATATGTTGTTTTGGTTAAGTGTTTAAGAAATGTCCATTTGTAAAGGTGGAATCACACTTAAACTTCGCAGTGTAAGTTTCTCTCTCTTGTTCCAGACAAAGAGACACAAGACTTGCTGGTGCAGTCTTGGATATACTGAATTATGGGCAAAACTCTGTGAGAGTCAGAGGCCACATTCACTCAGTGGCCTGTTTTTCCTTGGGAAGTTAAGTACCTTTGCAGGGAAAGTGTGAACAAACATGTTCTAGTCAAAGAACTGTTGGAATGAATGAATATTTCCATTTGGGTGCAGTTAATGCACAGATCTTGAGTAACATGAGCACTTTACTGTACATTCTCCTCGTTTTATAGGGAGATCCAGTCAAATCATGGAAAGAACAACTAGGACACAGCACACTTATGTGTACAATCAAAAGTTATCCCTTTTTGTGTTCTGTGTTGTTCATGGTTTCAAAGATTGGATCGTATTGAAGCCCATTTTTGAAGGCGATACTCGGAAAAAGTTTGGTTTCTGCTGTAGCAGTTGGTTTCACATGATTCTTACTCAGAACAGTGAACCAACGTATGGCCAAGACTGAATCAATGGAAAGATTGATAACTACTGGTGTCACACATGTGCATTCTTGAAGCAGTGAAACTGAACACATCTAAAGTGATGTAGTTGAAACATTGGTTGTCTCCATGCAAGGAGTAAATCCATGAATTGGAAGACACTGACAATACCAAGGGTTTTTCACATTGAACATCTCTGTGAATTAGAACAAGAGGAGTGTTCTAGAGAAAATGCACTTGTGCAGTGGACCTGGGTATCCATTTCAATGACTTACACACTAACTATGCCCGGTGTGCAGGGCATACTTTACATTGGCATGCTATCTAAGTGCAGTCATACTTAAAATGAGAAAACTACGGTTCGTTTTCAAGAAGCACACTCACGGGTACGTGTGACCTTGGTGCCTTCTGGATCATATTACAGGACTCGTCATTTTTGATAGAGCCTGCGCGATCCTTCATCATGAAGTAGGTTTATGCTTTGTAAACTTATTCTTTCTGTCAAGATGCAAACAATCTCAAAGCAAACTAAGGTAGGAGTGAGTGAATGTTGCCATTCAGGTAAGAAAGTTGTTCAGTTCTTTGAAAGAACAATGGCAAACTCTTCTGTATGCAATCACCCATATGTGTGGACAAAGACTTTTATCTCAAATTGACATCTTATTGGGAGTGCACTTTTGGTGGGGAATCAGAGGTGATGCGTCTCTCTGCTAAGTGTGGGTATTTGTTTCACTCTTGCGATCATAGGAAAAGCACATTTGCACAGGGCGATTGTTGAAACGGGAACCATTCAATCTGGAAGGGATTCACTCATGAATTCTTGACCAAAAGAGGCAGCCACCTTTCAATCGAGAATGAATTATTTGGAATAGTGATCACGACTGCGATTTGACATTTGCCCCTCTGTCACACTGCAACCGAGCAAGTCCAAGGTGCAGTTGTCAGAAAGGTTCGTGTGTGCCAAAACAAACTAAATGCCAGTATTGAGGGTGAGGATTACGTGATGTTGTCATTGGCCTGCAGGTTGGATTTTGTTTCCTACACCGTTCCAGCACTCACACTGTGGAAAAGTTGGACACACTTTAATAGGCAGTGTGTGTTTTGCTTGGCAGTTATGTGCTGTCCAGAGAGGATTGTGGTGATGACAAGGAGTTGCCAATGAGGTCTCTGTGTTTCAGCTAATCGCTGCGTGTATTCTGGGCCTAGGAGTCGCAACCACTACCTTGAAATGTTGCGCACCCTGTGTTACGCCTGGATGCTTCTCGAGTGTATTGATTAAAACAGTGTTGTACTCTCATACTTGCGATGGCCCTTTGGTGTGTATTTATGAAAGTACACGCATTTCTCCTAGTATCTGGAAATCCTTTGTCTGTGAGAAGTTACACTGCATGTTCTGTAAGGGCAGAGCGGGAGGGATCAAGACAGAGTAGGTGGAGCCTTTTCGGGTAAGAAGTCTCTGCGGAAAAGCTACTTGAAACCTGTTCTGATACACAATCATCTTGGACTGTGTGGGCACTTCAGGCTTTTCACCTTGTACACTTCTACTCAATCAGTACAAGGCTAGACTTCTAAAGAAAATCTACCGTTAATGTATACATAGGTTTCAATAGTAAATTAGGTTCCACACCAACATGCAACGTACTGGGGGCAGATGGAACATTTTCGGGAGAGTTAGATAGAGAAGCAGGTGCACTGAAGCTGTCTGCCTTCTTTGCCACATGACAAGAAAGCAGTGTTTGGGAAGGGACGGTGAATGAACCATCTTTACCTTCTCTGTTTTTCCTTGAGTTCATATATCTTCTTCCTGGAGGAGTGTCCAGACAGTCTTGAGGGCAAATACTTGTTAGCGTGATGAAATTCTTCAACGACTTTTTGAGCAATTAGCTGGTCGTGGATATCGTAATGTTTCTTGGTTGGACGTCCCTTTCATGGCAGTGTTACCCAAAGCTTCGGGCACAAGAGAACGATGTATCACACGTTTCATTCTTGGTACTGAGGGCCATGTTACCATAAGGAGTGCAGCATAGTTTTCTCAAATTAATCAAGAAGGGAGCGTTTCCTCTTTGTGGATGACTGAAATAATAAGAGATGATGAAGATACTTCCTTTAACTCAGTCTTTACTAGACCTGAGTGCCAAAATCGGGGTTCGTCTGATAGAATGGCTGGAGTGCTCAATGCAGGAGACCCACTCATGAATGCCATTGCAACCAAAGAAGTGAACAACTGAAAAGAGTGAGCTTAATCACCTTGGATAATGCTCATTGCTCGCCACCTCAAAGAGGGACATTCCTGAAGGATGTGTGGGCCAGAGGCTGGTTTCATTGGTATGTTGATCGCGGGTGTTCACTTCAAAGTCATATAGGGCATTGGGAGTAGGGACAGATGAGGAACTTTCTTCCGCAGGCCCTGGGAGTTTCCTTACACAGTTCATCTCTGTCCTCAGTAGAGTACGCCATAAGAGGACCATGTCGGAATTGATTCTAAAAGTTGACAACAAGTTTACTGCATTGTCATCAGTGCAGAGGTGATTGTTCAACCCCTCTTGCACTGTGCCACATGGAGAGTGTTAGTACAGTTTAGGAAAGTACTGGTTCCAGTGAATGTTGTCGAGTAACACTCTTGTTGGCCATAGTCCATTTTTTCACTAATGTCTCTGCTAAGAAGAATGTTTCCAACCCCAAAACTTCCGAGAGAGCCTGAGAGTCTTAGAAGTCTACAGGATTTGCAAAGCGTACTTCAGTACAGTGCAAGAGCCGGAGGCATCCAGAAAGCCTCTGCTGCTACTGGTACACATGCACTAACTACACATGCTATCTAAGTGCAGTCATACTTAAAAGTGAGAAATTACGGTTCGTTTTCAAGAAGCACACTCACGGGTACGTGTGACCCTGGTGCCTTCTGGATCATATTACAGGACTCGTCATTTTTGATAGAGCCTGCGCAATCCTTCATCATGAAGTAGGTTTACGCTTTGTAAACTTATTCTTTCTGTCAAGATGCAAACAATCTCAAAGCAAACTAAGGTAGGAGTGAGTGAATGTTGCCATTCAGGTAAGAAAGGTGTTCAGTTCTTGGAAAGAACAATGGCAAACTCTTCTGTATACAATCACCCATATGTGTGGACAAAGACTTTTATCTCAAATTGAGATCTTATTGGGAGTGCACTTTTGGTGGGGAATCAGAGGTGATGCGTCTCTGTGCTAAGTGTGGGTCTTTGTTTCACTCTTGCGATCATAGGAAAAGCACATTTGCACAGGGCGATTGTTGAAACGGGAACCATTCAATCTGGAAGGGATTCACTCATGAATCCTTGACCAAAAGAGGCAGCCACCTTTCAATCGAGAATGAATTATTTGGAATAGTGATCACGACTGCGATTTGACATTTGCCCCTCTGTCACACTGCAACTGAGCAAGTCCAAGGTGCAGTTGTCGGAAAGGTTCGTGTGCGCCACAACAAACTAAATACCAGTATTGAGGGTGAGGATTACGTGATGTCATTGGGCTGCAGGTTGGATTTTGTTTCCTAAACCGTTCCAGCACTCACAGTGTGGAAAAGTTGGACACACTTCAATAGGCAGTGTGTGTTTTGCTTTACAGTTATCTGCTCTACAGAGAGGATTGTGGTGATGATAAGGAGTTTCCAATGAGGTCTCTGTGTTTCAGCAAATCGCTGCGTGTATTCTGGGTCTAGGCGTCGCAATCACTATTATGAAATGTTGCGCACCCTGTGTTACGCCTGGATGCTTCTCGAGTGTATTGATTAAAACAGTGTAGAACTCTCATAGTTGCGATGTTTTCTTTCTTTGTAGTGTCTTTTTTTCTGGTTTTGGAATTAGAATTATCCAGGCCTCATAAATGAGTTTGGAAATGTTCCTTTTTTCTTGAATTTTTTTAAATAGTTCATGGAGAATGGGTTTTAGTTCTTCTTTGAACGTTTTGTAGAATTCCCCCATGAAGCCGTCAGGGCCTGGGATTTTGTTTGTGGGGAGAGTCTTGATTACATCTTCAGTTTCTTTTCTTTTTATTGGTCTGTTTATGATTCTATCTCTTCCTGGGTCAGTTTTGGAAAACTCTGTGTTTCTAGAAATATGTCCATTTTACTTTGTCGAATTTTTTGCCATATAATTGTTCACAATGTCTGTTAACAATTCTTTGTTTTTCTGTGTTGTCTGTTATTATTTCTTCTCTTTCTTTTCTGCCTATCTGATTCTGTGTATTTGTGTTCTCTCTCTTTTTTTCTTGGTGAGTCTAGCTAACCATCCATCACTCTTATTTATATTTTCAAAAGACCAGCTATTTGTTTCATTGATCCTTTGAATTGTTTATTTGGTGTCCATGTCATTTATTTCTGCTCTGATCTATACTATTTCCTTCTTCCTAGTTTCTCTGGGGTTTTCTTTTTGTTTGCTTTCTAGGTCTTTAAGTTGTGAGGTTAGATAGTTTAATAGAAATTTTTCTTGCTTCTTGATTTAAGCCTGTAGTGCTATGAACTTCCCTCTCAGAACTGCTTTCACTGCATCCCATAGATTTTGTGTTGTTTTTTTTTTTTTCCCCATTGGTTTCCAGAAAGTTTTTAATTTCTTTCTTGTTCTTCATGGTAACCCATTTATTGTTAAATAACATGCTATTTAGCCTCCTTTGTTCAAATGTCTTTGCATGTTCTTGTTGTAATTGATTTCCAGTTTCCTGCCATTGTGATCTGAGAAGATGCTTGATATGATTTTAATCTTCTTCCACTTGTAAAGTCTTAGTTTCTGCCCTAACATGTGGTCTATGTTTGAGAACGTCCCATGTGCACTTTAGAAAAATGTGAATTCTATGGTTATGGGGTGTAATTATCTGTAGATATCTATTAAATCCATTTTATCTAGTGCTTTATTTAATGTCTGTGTTTCCCTGTTCATTTTTTGTTGAGATGATCTATCCAGTGATGTCAGTGGGGTATTATAGTCCCCTGCTATGATTGCATTGCTGTTGATTTCTCCTTTGAAGGCCTCCAGCAGATTATGAATATATGTTGGTGCTCCTAAATTGGGTGTATATATGTTTACCAACATTATATCGTGATGGTGGATAGATCCTTTCAATATTATGTAGTGGCCTTCTTTTTCTCTGGTTATGGCCTTCACTTTGAAATCTACTTTATCAGATATAAGTATTGCTACCCCAGCTTTTTTTTTTTTTTTGCTTTCCATTTGCTTGAAAGATTTTTTTCCATCTCTTCACTTTCAACCTTTGTGAGCTTTTTGTTGTAAAGTGGGTTTCTTGTAAACAACATATATGTAAGTCATGTTTTCTTATCCAGTCAGGTACTCTGTGTCTTTTTATCACAGCAATCAAACCATTCTCATTTAAGGTGATAATAGATATCTACTTTTTATTTTAGTGTGGTTCTGTTTTTCTTCCTATCTTGTACTAATTACAGCAGTCGTTTTAACATATCTTGCAGTGTTGGCTTGGTGCTAATATATTCCCTTTGCCTTTATTTTTTTTGTATTGAAAGCTCTTTATTTGACCTTCTATTTTGAATGATAGCCTTGCTGGATAGAGTAGTCTTGGATTCAGATCCTTGTTTTTCATGACCTTGATTACTTCATGCCGCTCCCGTCTGGCCTGTAGTGTTTTTGCTGAGAAGTCAGCTGAGAGCCTTATGGGATTTTCTTTGTAGTTAACATATTGCTTATTTCTTGCTGCCTTTAGGATTCTCTCTTTGTCTTTAATTTTTGGCATTATAATTACTATGTGTCTTTGCGTGGGCCTGTTTGGGTTCTTCTTATTTGGGGCTCTCTGTGCTTCTTGAAGTTGAATGCCTTCTTTCTTCACAAAGTTAGGAAAGTTTTCTCTATTTTTTCAAATGTATTCTCTAATTCTTGCCCATTTTCGTTCTCTTCAGGGACCTCTATGATATGAATGTTATTACATTTCCAGTTGTTCCACAGTTCTCTTAAGCTATCTTCCTGTTTTTTAATTATTTTTTTCCTTTTGGTTTTCTGATTGGTTGATTTTTTCTACCCTGTCTTCTAATTTACTAATCTTGTCCTCAGCCTTCTCTACTCTGCTGTTTATTCCTTCCACTGTTTTCTTAATTTTTTCTATGTCATTGTTCATTTACACTTGGTTGGTTTTCAATGTTTCTATATTATTACTCATGGTGCTGATGTTCTTACTCATGCTATTTAGCTTTCTCAAGATCATGGCTCTGAACTTTACCAGTGATAATTTGCTTAGCTGCATTTCATGTATCTCATCTTCCATATTGTTCTCTTGTTCTTTCATTTGGGATTTATTTCTTTGTTTAACCATTTTGACTATCTCAGTGCGTTTTGAAGCCTGCCAAATTTTCGCTGTGGGTCTTGGTGGTCTGCTGTTCATGGCTCCCTGTACTGTGTTTGAATGTGCCTTAGTGGGTCCACGTTAAACACCACTGTCAAGTCTTACTTTCCTGGGTAGATTTGCAAGCCCAGGAAAGGTTCAGTTATCCTCTAGCTTTTTCCTGGTGGCTAGTAGTATCAGTTTCTCAGTGCCTTGGAATGTAGCCTTGGTGTTCAGTGTCCCTCTTTATATGGTCCTGTCCTTCTGCTTTTCTGTTGCTTTTTTATTAAAGGATTTGTCTTTATTTTAGTTGTAATTTCTTTTTGGTCCTGGGAGATCATCTGCGTAGCTTCTGTTCACTCCACCTTTCTTTTCATATCCTCTAAGCCTATCTTGTGTGCAGCTGGGTCACACAGGCCTACCTGGTGCTCCCGCACTTTGCAGGTCCCACGGGTGACTGGATGGCACAATTCCTTTGGGGACCCAGCTCTATGCCTATGTTATGGGCAACTTGTTCTCACTAGTCATTCTGGTGCATCAGCACCCCACAGGCCCCTTGGGTATCTAGATTGTGAAGTCCCTGTTGGGTCACACAGGCCTCTCTGGTCCTTCAGCACCCTGCAGGTCCTACAGGTAACTGGATTACACAGTCCCTGATGGGTAGCACAGGCCACTCTGGTGCGCCTGCACCTTGCAGTTCCCAAGGGCAGGTAGCTGGATTGCACCAGTCTCTCTGAGGCTCAGAATTCCCACTGCTCTTGTAAGCTACTGGACAGCACAGGACTCTGTGGTGCCCCACATCTGGTTGCTGGTGGCTGGGGAGTGCTGCTGCCCCATGAGGCTCAGCTTCTGCCCAGCTTTTGCTGTAGTTTTTGGGGATGGGTCTCAGCTGCTGGTCTGTGCTTCTGTTGCCTGGGGATTGATGTCTTCTTCCCAGCTTCTGTTGTTGGGGGTATATCTAGACTCTGATCGGGCTGCTACAATAAGAGATGGTGCTGGGCTACAGGCTGTTTGCGGCTTCTGAGACCTACACCTTGGGAGCTTCACTACTGTGTACTGGTCTGTGTTGACAGAGTGTCCACTGGTCTGATGGTGCCAAGTGTGCCAGTGGGCTCAGGTTGCTGGGCCCTAGGTGCCCCCACAGACTCCTCTCAGGGAAGACCCATGATTTTCCAAAGTGGTGGGACCTCAATGCAGCACAGAGAGAAGTGCCCTATTGGGCCACTTAAGGCTATAGCTGGCTGCTTCTGTCCACAGCACAGGAACCTTCTGTTTTGTTTCTCTGCACTGCTCGGGTTTGGACATCCACCTTCACATCCACTCACACTCTCACACACTAACTCACTCTCTCACACACTCCCCCTCCCCCTGGTCCTGCGTGCCACCATCAGACATAGTTTCTTAAAACAGTCCTTATGGTGATTACTGATATGTACTTATTTATTGCCATTTTTGTTTAGTGTGGTTATATGTTTCTTCCTATTTCTTCTGCTAATTACAGCAGTACTTTTAACATTTCTTGCAGTGCTGGTTGTGAGCTAATGAATTACCTTAGCCTTTTTTGTGTGTCTGGGAAGCTCTTTATTTGGCCTTCTATTTTGAATGATAGCCTTCCTTGGTAGAGTAGTCTTGGATTCAGATCCTTGTTTTTCATGACCTTGATTACTTCATGCCATTCCCTTCTGGCTTTTATTGTTCCTTTTGAGAAGTCAGCTAAGAGCCTTATGGGGTTTGCTTTGTAGGTAACCTGTTGCTTATCTCTTGCTGCTTTTAGGATTCTCTCTTTGACTTTGATTTTTGGCATTTTAAATAGGTGTATTGGTGTGTCCTGTTTGGGTTCTTCTTACTTGGGGCTCTCTGTGCTTCTTGACCTTGAATGCCTTCTTCCTTCACCAAATTAGGGAAGTTTTCTGTCACTATTTCTTTGAATATATTCTCTAACCCTTGCTCAAATTCTTCTTCAGTGACTCCTATGATGCAAATATTATTACGTTTCCAGTTGTCCCACAGTTCTCTTAAGCTATCTTCCTGTTTTAAAATTGTTTTTTTTTTTTTTTTTTTCCTTTTGGTTTTCTGATTGGTTGATTTTTTCTACCCTGTCTTCTATTTCACTGATCTGGTCCTCAGCTTCCTCTACTCTGCTGTTTAGACCTTTCAATGTGTGCTTCATTTTTGTATGTCATTCTTGATTTCTTCTTGGTGGTTTTTAATTTCCAATTGGTTGATTTTTAACATTTTTATGTCTTTACTCATGGTGTTAATGTCCTTACTCATGCTGTTGAGCTTCCTCAATATCATGGCTCTGAATTCTAGCTCTGTTAAGTTGTTTAACTGCTCCTCATTTATCTTATCTTCACCATAGGTCTCTTGTTTTTTCATTTGGCATTTGTTATTTTTTTTCTTTTTTTGGTCTCACCTTTTTGGCTATTACATTGGTCTTTGGCACCTGCCAAATTTTTCCTGTGGGTGTTGGTGTTCTTCTGTTTGTGGCTCTCTCTGCTGTGTATGATGAGTGAGGGAGTACCCAAGGTAAACACCTCTATCAGGTCTTACTTTCCTAGTTAGATTCGCTAACCCAGGAATGGTTCAGTTATCCTCTAGCTTTTTGCCTGGAGTCTATCAGTAGCCATTACTTGCAGAGCCTTGAGTTCTCAGTTCAACGAAAAACTCCCTCAGGTGCTCAGCATTAGGGGATTTCCCATGGCTGGTACAGATGCTGGTTGTTTGAAATTCATTCACATTAATTGTATGTGTAGCTATTTCTTTTTATGACTATATTCCATTGTCTGTATATATCAGAAATAGCATTTCTATTGTTCTATTGATGATTCTTGAGTTGTATCCATTTTTTTAGCTATTATGAATAAAGCTGACATGAACATTTTTTTACAAGACACTATATGGAATTAAGTTTCATGACTCTTGGATAAATTGCTGGTTCACAGATAAGTATATGTATACTCTTTTAAGAAAATGCTATACTCTTTTTAGAAAAGTATGTGTATACTCTTTTTAAAAGTGATTACATAATTTTATGTTCCCACCAATAATGTATGAGACTTCTCCTCACTCTATATCTTCACTAATATCTGTCTAGTGTTTTTATTTTTAGCTATTCTAGGGGTATGTAATGATATCTCATCATAGTTTTGCATGTTTCCCTAATGAAAAATGAACATATTTTCATATGCTTAGAGGCCATTCATGTATCTTCTCTTCTGCTTGAATAATTGCCTTTTTTCTTGGTAACTTCTCTGCTTATTACTGAATGTTAATTATGTATTTTATAGATAAGTACATTATTAGATTAAAATATTTTGCTTTTTTCAAAGGCTGGTGAAATATTGGCAAATCAATAAATGTGATACCCCATGAAAACACAATGAAAGATAAGGATCATATGATCATATATATACATGCTGAAACAGCATTCGACAATATCTAGTACCAATATCTGATAAAAATGCTCCGCAATGTGGGAATAAAGGTAACATATCTCTACATAATAAAGGCCATATGTGAAAGACCTACAGCCAACATTATACTCAATGGTCAAATATTGAAAGCATTTCTTTTAAAAAGAGGAACAAGGCAACAATACCCACTTTTGTCACTGTTATTTAACATAGTATTGGAAGTATTAGCCACAGCAATTAGACCAAAGGAAAAAATAAAAGGGATCGAAATGGGAAAGGAGAAAGTTAAATTGTCATTATTTGCAGATGACATGATGCTATACATAAAGAAACCCAAAGACTCCATCAAAAATTTACTAGACATTATAAATGAATTTGGCAAAGTAGCAGGATAAAGAATTAACATCAAGAAATCAATGGTATTTTTGTACACCAATTATAAACTCACAGAAAGGGAAACTAAAAAAAAAAATCCCATTTACTATCATGGCAAAAAAATTAAGATACCTAGAAATAAACTTAACCAAAGAAATAAAGGACCTATTTGCAGAAAACTAGAGGTTGAGAAAAGAAATAGAGGAAGAAATAAAAAAGTCAAAGCACACACCTCGTTCATGGTTTGGAACAATAAACATCATTAAAATGCCCATTTTACCGAAAGCAATCTATAGATTTAATGCAATTCCTATCAAAATACTAACACCATACTTCACAGAACTAGAACTAATACTTCAAAAGTTTATATGGAACCAAAATAGACCTTGAATAGCGACAGCAATCTTGAAAAAGAAGAATAAAGTAGGAGGGGTCACATTACCAGATTTCAGGTTATACTACAAAACCACTGTGATCAAAACAACCTAGTGCTGGCACAAGAACAGGCATATTGACCAGTGGAACCAAAAAGAGAACCCAGAAATAGACTTAAAAAATATGCTCAGTTAATATTTTACAAAGGTGGCAAGACATCCAGTGGAGTAAAGACATACAGTGGAGTAAAGACATCCTTTTTAATAAGTTGTGTTGGGAAAATAGGACAGCTACATGCAAAAATATGAAACTAGACCATCAGTTAACACCATACACAAGAACAAACTGAAAATGAATAAAAGACTTCAAATGTGACTCATGAATTCCTAAAAATCCTAGAAGAAACTGTAGGAAACAAAATTTCACACATCATACACAACAGAATTTTCACTGATACATTACCTAAGGCAACAGATAAAAAGAAGAAAATGAACACATGGGACTACATCAAACTCAAAAGCTTCTGCACAGCAAAAGATACAGTCATCAAAATGGAAAGGCTACCCACTGTATGGGAGAGCATAATTGCCAATGATGTATCAGATAAAGGGTTAATTTCCAATATCTGTAGAGTGCTCATACAACTCAACAAAACCAAAACAAAGAACCTAATTAAAAAATGGGCAGAGTAACTAAATAGACACCTCTCCAAAAGGGACATACAAATGGCTAAGAGACATGTGAAGAAATTCTTAACATCACTAATTATCAAAGAGATGCAAATTAAAACAACAATGAGGTATCCCTTCACACTTGTAGGAATGGCCACCATTAACAAATCATCAAACAACAAGTGTTGGTGAAAGTGTGGAGAAAAGGGGACTCCAGTACACTGCTGGTGAGAATTCAGAGTGGTGCACCACTATAAAAAAATATGTTGTTACCTCAAAAAATTAAAATTAAACTTCTATTTTACCCAGTGATCCCACTTCTAGAAATATACCCTAAGAAGCCTGAAACACCAATCAGAAAGAATATATGTACCCCCATGTTTGTGGCAGCACTATTTACAATAGCTAAGATCTTGAACCAGCTCAAATGTTTATCAGTAGACAGATGGATAAGAAAAATGTGGTACATATGCACAATGGAGTACTATGCAGCTGTAAGAAAGAAAGATCTCTTATCTTTTGAGACGACATGGAGGGACCTGGAAAGTAATATCTCAAGCAAAACAAGCCCAACAGAGAAAGACAAGCATCATATGATTTTACATATTTGGGGAATAAAATGAACATAACAGTCTGAGGAATGGGGCAGTTTCAGAGATGTGGATGTGGGTTACAGACTGACAATGCCCAAAAGAGGAACTGGTGGTCGAGAGATGAACCATAGAACTATATGCATGTATGCATGAACAATGGATATAAATAGAAAAGCTGAGAACAGAGTTGGTGGGGTGAAGGAGCGTAGAGTCAGTTGGGAAAAAAGGAGAAACATTTGTAACAAAAATAAATTAATTAATAAAAAACAATAAAAATATTAAAAAATGAATAAATAAATAATCACCTTAAATGAAAATATATTGCACCAATAAAAAGACACAGAGTATCTGATTGGATAAGAAAGCCGGACTCTTCTGTATGTTGTTTACAAGAGACCCAGCTCATAATAAAAGACTCACATAGGTTTAGAGAGAAGGGATAGAAAAAATCTTCTAAACAAATGGAAAGAAAAATAAGCTGTGGTAGCAATACTCATATCTGATAAAGTAGATTTCAAAATTAAGGCCATAACCAGAGACAGAAGGCCACTACATAATATTGAAAGGATCTATCCAAAGTAAGATATATCCTTGATAAACATCCATGCACTCAACATAGAAGCACCAAAATATATTAAAAATCTTTTGGAGGACTTCAAAGGAGAAATAAAAATCAATACAATCATAGCAGGAAACTTTAACACCCTGCTGACATCACTGGATAGATCATCTAGACAAAAAAAAAATTAAGGAAAACACAGACTGTACATGAAGTGTTAGATCAAATGATTTAATAAATATCTACAGAGAATTACATCACAAATCTAGAAAATTTACATTCTTCTCAAGTGCACATGGGGCATTCTCAATGATAGACAACATGTTGGGACACAATCTACATCTATACAAGTTCAAGAAGATTGAAATCATATCAAGCATCTTCTCAGATCACAATCGCATGAAACTAGAAATCAATTACAACAAGAACATGCCAAGACATTTGAACACATGGAGGCTAAATAGCATGTTATTAAACAATGAATGGGTTACCGAGGAGATTAAGGAAGAAATTAAAAACTTCATAGAAACCAGTGAAATAAATACACAACAATGCATAATCTATGGGATGCAGCGAAAGCAGTTCTGAGAGGGAAGTTCATAGCACTTTAGGCCTAATTCAAGAAACAAGAAAAATATCTAATAGACTATCTAACCTCACAACTTTAAACACCTACAAAGCAAACAAAAAGAAAACCCCAGAGGAAAGAGAAGAAAAGAAAGATTAAAGATCAGAGCAGATATAAATAACATACAGACCAAAACAAAACAAAACAAAACAAAACAAAAAAACACAAAAAACAATTCAAAGGATCAATGAAACAAAAAGCTGGTTATTTGAAAAGATAAAACAAGATTGATAGACACTTAGCTAAACTCACCAAACAAAGAGAGAGAACCCAAATACACAAAATCAGAAATGAATGATCAGAAGTACAACTGACACCTCAGAAATACAAAAAATGGTTACCTATTTCTATGAACAATTGTATGACAACAAATGTGAGCATCTAAGCAAAATGGACCAATTTCTAGAAACACATAGTCTTCTAAAACTGGACCTGGAAGAGATAGAAAACTTGAACAGACCAATAACAACAAAAGAAATTGAAGATGTAATCAAGACACTCCCAGCAAACAAAAGCCCAGGCCCAGACGGCTTCACGGGGGAATTCTACCGAACATTCAAAGAAGAACTAATACCCATTCTCCTTGAACTATTGCAAAAAGTTGAAGAAGAAGGAAGACTTCTAAACTTGTTTTATGAGTCCAGCATAATTCTAATTCTAAAACCAGAATAAGACACTACAAAGAAAGAAAACTACAGGCCAATATTTCTGATGGGCATAGACGCCAAAATCCTGAACAAAATACTAGCAAATCTAATCCAGCAATACATCAAAAAAATTATTTACCATGATTAAGTGGGATTCATCCCAGTGATTTAAAGCAGGTACAATATTTACAAATCAATAAATGTAATACACCACATAAATAAAATGAAGAATAAAACCCATATCATTATATAAATAGATGCTGAAACAGCATTCGACAAAATCCAGCATCCATTTCTAATAAAAATGCTCAGCAATGTGGGAATATAGGGATCATATCTCGACATAATAAAGGCTATATATGAAAGACCTACAGCCAACATCACACTCAATGGGAAGAAACTAAAATATTTCCCTTAAGAACAGGAACAAGACAGGAATCCCCACTTTCACCACTATTATTTAACATAGTACTGGAAGTCTTAGGCACAGCAATCAGACATGAAGAAAAAATCGAAGGTATCCAAATAGGAAAGGAGGAAGTAAAACTGTCATTATGTGCAGATGACATAGTATTATACATAGAAAATTTTAAAAACATCAAAAATCTACTAGACTTAATAAATGAATTTGGCAAAGTAGCAGGATATAAAATTAACGTCAAGAAATTGATGGCATTCTTATACATCAATGATGAACTCACAGAAAGAGAGACTGAAAAAAAACTTTATGTAGCACCATGGTGAGGAATAAACTTAACCAAAGAAATTATAGATGTATTTGCAGAAAACTTTAGGATATTAAAAAAAGAAATAGAAAAAGGTATAAAAAAGTGGAAGCACATACCTTGTTCATGGATTGGAAGAATTAACATCATTAAAATGTCCATAATACTCAAGGCAATCTACAGGGGATTCAATTCAATTTCCATCAAAATACCAACAATATATTTCACAGAACTAGAACAAATACCTCAAAAGTTCGTATGAACCCTAAAAAAGACCCCGAATAGCCACAGCAATTTTGAAAAAGAAGGACAAAGGAGGTGGGATCACAATACCAGATATCAGGTTATACTACAAAGCTACTGTAATCAAAACAACCTGGTATTGGCACAAAAACAGGCATATAGACCAGTGGAACAAAACAGAGAACCCATAAATGAACTTAAGGCAATATGCTGAATTAATATTTGACAAAGGTAGCAAGAACATACAATGGGGTAAAGATAGCCTATTTAATAAATGGTGATGGGAAAACTGAACAGCTATGTGCCAAAAAATGAAACTAGACAGTCAACTTACATCATACACAAGAACAAACTCAAAATGGATAAAAGACTTAATTATGACCCGTGAATCCATAAAAATTATAGGAGAAAATGTAGGCAACAAAATTTTGGACATCATTCACAGCAGAATTTTCACTGATACCTCACCTAAATGAACAAAAACAAATAAAAAAATGAACACATGGGACTACATCAAACTAAAAAGCTTCTGCACAGCAAAAGAAACAACCATCAAAATGGAAAGGCAACCCACTGTACGGGAAAGTATCATTGCCAATGATACATCAGATAATGGGTTAATTTCCAAAATATATAGAGTACTCACACAACTCAACAAAAGAAAAAGAACCCAATTAAATAATGGGCAGAAGAGTTGTCCTCTTTAAACAGGACATGCAAATGACCAAGAGATATATGAAGAAATGATCAACATCACTAAGCATCAGAGAGATGCAAATTAAAACAACAATGAGGTATCACCTCACATCTGTCAGAATGGCCACCATAAACAAATCATCAAACAACAAGTGCTGGCGAGGGTGTGGAGAAAAGGGGATTCCAGTACACTGCTGGTGGGAATGCAGACTGGTGCAAACACCAATAAGAAAGAATATATGTACCCCCATGTTCATAGCAGCACTATTTACAATAGATAAGATCTGGAGACAGCCCAAGTGTCCATCAGTAGACAAATGGATAACAAACTTTAGTACATATACACAATGGAGTACTATGCATCTGTAACAAAGGAAGATTAGTTATCCTTTGAGACGACATGGAGGGGCCTGGAAAGTATTATCCTAAGTGAAATAAGCCAAGTATAAAAAGAGAAATATTGCATGATGTCACTTATATGTGGAATATAATGAACATAACAGTCTGAGGAGTAGGGTAGACCCAGAGACGTGGAAGTAGCATACAGTCTGACAACCCTCAGAAGAGTGGTTGGTGGGAGAGTTGAGGAGATAAACCACAGAACTTATATTCATATATGCATAATTGTTGGACATAAATGACAGGGACCTGGTGGGGGGGATGGGGAGGAGAGTGTCAATGGGATTAGAGGAGAGAAAAATCTGTAACAAAAATAAAAAAAACTTTATGCCAAGAGTAGAAAGCCAGTCACAGAATATGACATGGTATGACTATATAAAATTCTAAAAGGTAAAATTAATTGATAGTGACAGAAAGCAGCTGACTTGTCACCAGGCCCATGGGTTAGGAGATGAAATTGACCACAAAGCTCAGGAGGAATCTTTTAAGACTGATGGAAATGTCCTATATCTTGATTATGGTGGGAATTGTGCAGGTGTATTTGACAAATCTCACCACAGTGCACACTTAAAAACTGTGTACTATATGACGTATAGATTACACCTCAAGGATATTGATAAAGAAAAATTTATTGTTACAATATTCTTTGTTTAAATTTTAATATTTGAAACTGCTTTTACAGTAAATTTAAGATGAAAATGATAACACCGTCAATTACCTATGATTAGGATAATGACATGGATAAAGGGGGGAAATCTTGTAAGTGCCTTTATTTAAGTTTTTCTTGTGCATTCTTTTTTATGATTTGATATTTTCTCTCAATTTTTTACATATGTGTGTGTATGTGTTTCTATATATCTACATGTAGATATATCCCATCCATCCATAATAGTACTAACGATCTCAAGAAAACATACACAAATTACTTGGAAAAATTAATATAGAACATGAGATATACACCAATTGTATACTGGAGGTTAAAGAAAACATAAATAAATTACTTGGATAAATTAATATAGAACATGAGATATATACCAATTATAGTCTGGAGGTTAATGATAGGTGCCATCAGATAATAACAATTGCACAGTAATCCTACTTCTAGCTCTCTTAAAGCAGAACTTTCAGTGTTCTCAAAAGAGAGACAAAAAGTTCTAACTTACTGCTCCTAACTGATATGAACCAGAGACCCAATTGATATGTGTGAATGTAGAGTTGCTGGAAGTTTGATTAAAGTGGTTAAGCTCTCTTGTTTTTACTTGCTTTAAAATTATGCAGCATTTTACGGCTATTCTTTGAAGTCTGTCTTCTCATAGATCCTCACAACTGCCTTGGCTGGGGTTGTAATTTTCCTACTTTATTCATAAGGAAACAAATACTCAAGAGAGGTGGCCCTGCTGGTGTGGCTGTGATTGAGCACCGACCCATGCCCCAAGAGATTGCTGGTTCGATTCCTGGTCAGAGCACATGCCCATGTTGTGGGCCAAACCCCCAGTGTGGGGCATTCAGGATGTGGCCAATCAGTGTTCTCTCTCATCGGTGTTTCTATCTCTCTCCCTCTCTCTCTGAAAATAAATAAATAAAAAAAAAAAGAGAGGAGAAATTTCCAAAGTCTCAGACATATAAAATGCAGGTCAAGGTCTAAAGGCCAGGGCTTCCAAATCCATTCAGGTGTTTTTCATCTATAAATCCTACTTTCTTGCTCTGGCCAAACTTACTTATTTTATTTTATTTTTTATCCTCACCCGAGGACATTTTTCCACTTTTTGTTCAGGTAGAGTGGGAGGGAGAGAGAGGAACAGAGAGAGAGAGAGAGAGAAACATCGATGTGAAAGGGACACATTGAGTGGTTGCCACCCGCACAACTGACCAGGGCCGGGGACAAACTGCAACCGAGGTGCATGCCCTTAGCGGGAACCGAATCCGGGTCTCTCGGGACTGCACGCCGACGCTCTAACCGCTGAGCCAAACTGGCCAGGGCCAAGCTTACTTATTTTTGATAAAAAGGAAACCTAATGATAGGAACATAATGGAAGAAGCTTACATATATACATATATCTATGTCTGTGTCTTTCTATATTATCTATATCTATTCATTCCCCAAATTAAGATGAATAGAATAGGTATTAGAGCAAAAATGTATATAAAATTCTAAAGAGAGTACATGAAATGATAAAAGATATATAGCTATTCAAATATAGTTGATTACAACTGCAAATATCAGAGACCCTAAGTATGGGAGTTATGTGGAAACAAGCCACACAAAATCCCAGTAAGGAGGGAATTGGCAGTTGACTAGCATTAGGCATTAAATTCAAGTCTGGGCCAAATTAAGCAGATTGCTATGAAGTAGGAGGTCTTAGTTGTTCTAGTCAACACAGGAGTGGCACTTATAATTGAGGCAGTATGGTGTAGTCTAGTGCTTAAAAGTCTCTGTTTTAGAATCAGATAGACTGAGTTCAAATCAAACAGATTTCTCCTGTAATTCTTTTTCAATCACTTGACTCTGGACAGATTGTTTAACTTCTCTGAATCTTATTTGAATAATAGAAAATACAGTTGTACCTCATAGGGCCATTTGAAGAATTATATTAAACAATAACATATAGTTAATTTTTACATAAATATCAAATTTTATTATAATTTGTTAATAAATAATCATCCTCTTAGTATCCCCACCCCCAGTATATAACAATGCCTTATTTGTATTAAGTGTTAAGTAATATTTTCTGAATTTAAATGAATATTTTTATTTTGTCATTTTCAAAAGATTATTGATCATTAGAAAAAGGACATGTAGAAGATCTTCTATTCACAATGTGTCATTTCTTTCAAATTCTCACTCTTTGTTGTTTCCGAGTAAGGCATCTCTCATTTACTAATGACTAAGCACATGTTAACTCACAACACAGTGTTTTTCTTAGTCAAAGGAGATCCAGGCATATCTTCTGACACAGAAATTGTGCATCACGACAATCAACTTTTCTTCATCTTTGTCATCTCGCCTTGCCTCAAAGACTAACAACTGTGTGAATGCCATACTTAACCTATTCAACATAATAGCATCTTAAATATTTTAAAAAGAGTGTAATATTCAATAAGTTCAAAAAAGAATGAAGAATAAACAGCATGGAGGCACTGATCCAGTTACTGCAATAAATCAATAGCATAAGGCAAATGGCAAGAAGGAACACCCTAAATTAAAAGAAACTAGAGATCTAACAACTAAATATCATGTGTGGATCTTATATAGATCCTGATTTGAACAAATTAAATGTAAATAAAAGGGAATTTTGAGACAATTAGAGGAAGTATTTTTATAATATTTTGGTATGCATGATACTAAAGAATTATTATTGTGGTTATAACCATAGTAGTGATGGCATTGTTATGTTTTTAAATCTCATAGATTTTTTAAATATGTATATGGCAGCATGTAGAAATAAAATGATGTGTTGCTTGGGATTTGCTTTAAAATACATTTTAGAAAAGAACAAAGAAAAACACAGCAGATATGGCAACATTTTTACAATTATTGAATATGCAAGATCAGTGTACAGGAGTTCATTTTATTAGCACCTCTACTTTTGCCTTTTTTTATTTTTTTATTTTTATTTTTGGTACTTGCTCCTAGCAGGAACAAAACCTGGGACTCTGGTCCACAGGTCGACACTCAACTGCTGAGCCAAACTGGCCAGGGCAGCACCTCTACTTTTGTATACATTTAAAAAGAACTAATTATAACATATGTGATGATATAAAGCTATCAATACAACAAATACCCATGTATCCAAAGTTGGTTTAGGAAACAAAAGACAATTTAGTTAAATTCTCTGCATCAATTAACTCTACTCTCTGCAGAAATGACCACTATACTGATTTGGGTTTTTTATTGTTGTCTTGTTACTCTTTATATTTTTACTATAGGTTTATTTATTACTAAACAGTATATCATATTGTTTTGTACTTTTTATTTTATGTATTTATTTTTAAATATATGTTTTATTAATTATTTAGGGAGAGAGGAGGGGATCTGGAGCGAGAGACATTGATTGGCTGTCTCCTGCATGCCCCCTATTGGGAATCTGAGCCTGGAACCTGGGCATGTGCCCTAACAGGAAATCGAACCAGCGATCTCTTGGTACATGATACAATGCTCAATTAACTGAGCCACACTGGCCAGGCTGCTTTATACTTTTTAAATCTTCATAAAAACATAATCCAATTGTATGTGTTCTGCAACTTGACTTTTTGTTTTTTTGGTCAATATGATTTCTGTGATTCACCCTTATAGTTCCAAATTAGAGCCTTCCAAAAATATCTTACATATGCTTTTTCTAAGCAATATCAGCAGCATTGTACATTTTGTGTATGTCCTACTGGAGTTCCTGCTATGTTATCTATATTGGCAGAAAGATGTGGAACTTCATTGAGATATAATGTTTTCTGAATAATGAGTTATGTATAAATAAATTCTGTCATTAATTAAAGGGTAACAAAATTTTGGTTCCTCCCAAATCTATTTTCTTTTCTTTAAAAAATTCTAGAATACATTAAGTTTTAGCTGATAGTAAATACATTTTTACTACTTAAGCAAACAAGTAAAATAAGGCATAATGACTGCATTAACTTTGTTACTGTTCTTATTATAAAACTTGACATCTATTGGCCAAATCTAAAGATCTTGTAGTATATGCATAATAATAATAAAGGTGAATGTCCACAGTGTGGGGAATTCAAAATAGTCATGATTAGTTATCTTGGATATTCTTTGAGAAAGGCTCCAAAATATGCCTGTTGAGTGATGTCTCATTCAAGGAGATTTCTCTGTTCACTGCCTTGAAGGGAAAAAATAACCAAGTGTGAATCTACCAAAAATGTGGGGGACTATTATAAAAGTCTTGGTCATATAGTAGTTGCTCAATAAATATAATTTTTCCTTGGTGGGAATGTAGTAAGGACAGACTGTTGAATACATCAATTGGTTATCACTGCAAACACTTTCTTGAGGAGAAAAGATAAGAAAATAAAGAGAATTTGAACACATCTTTATGTCTAGTAGTTTAATGTTTTGCTGACTTTAGCATAGTATGGAATACAAAAAGGCAAGCACCTCATCTTTGCTTAGGCTCAGAGGATTAGTGACAGACCTGCACTGGAAAGCTGTGTTTCTGATACACAGTAAATGCGACAGTAGTTTTTCCTCCCTTGCCTAAAAGATCCTCTTCTAAACTCACACAGTGGTGCAAAGGGATCTATCCTTGCTTTCTTCTTCCAAGAGCCTGGACCTAATTGCATTTTGATATATTATTTTTCTCTTTTGTAAGCCACAAACCCAATACCCCTTTGGTCTTGCTGCATTTTGTTAATGGTGAAAATTTCTTTACCTCACTAAAATTATGTAATTATTGATGTCCTTGGTTTTATTATTCATCTCTACAGTGGTCAAGAAAGGTAAGCTGGTAAAATATTTCTATTGGCCCATACTTCCTAGTCAGATTTATTTATTTATTTATTTATTTATTTATTTATCCAACTCACCCTACCCACTTCCCCCCAGGCAATCACCACTGTGCTGTTCTCCTCCATGAGGTTTTATTTTTTTATTCATTTTTTACTTTTAATTTATTTCTTTATTTTAGTTACAGATGTTTCTCCTTTTCCCCCCATTGACACCCACCTCCCCCTCCGTCCCCGGCCTGTCCCCAGCTTTGTTGTCCATGTCCGTTGGTCACGCATACATGCATATAAGTTCTGTGCTTTATCTCTCCCCCACCACTGCCTCTTCTGGGGATTGTCAGACTGAATTCTACTTCTACATCTCTGGGACAACCGTGTCTTCAGACTGTTATGTTTATTATATTCCACAAATAAGTGAGATCATATGATACTTGTCTTTCTCTGTTCAGCTTGTTTTGCTTAGGATAATACTTTCCAGCTCCCTCCAAGTCATCTCAAAGGATAAGAGATCTTTCTTTCTTACAGCTGCATAGTACTGCATTGTGTATATGTACCACAGCTTTTTTATCCATTCGTCTACTCATAGACACTTGGGCTGTTTCCAGATCTTAGCTATTTTAAATAGTGCTGCTATAAACATGGGGTTACATATATGCTTTTTGATTGGTGTTTTAGGCTTCTTAGGATATATTCCTAGAAGTGAGATCACTGGGTCAAGTGGCAGTTCAACTTTAAACTTTTTGAGGTAACACCATATGGTTTTCCATAGTGGCTGAACCAGTCTGCATTCCCACCAGCAGTGTACTAGTGTCCCCTTTTCTCCACACCATCCCCGACACTTGTTGTTTGAAGATTTTTTGATGGCGGCCATTCTGACAAGTATGAGGTGATACCTCATTGTTGTTTTAATTTTTCTCTCTCCGATGATTAGAGATGATGAGTATTTCTTTATATGTCCTGTTTGGAGAGGCATTTATTTAGTTCCTCTGCCCACAAAAATCAGAAATTAAAGAGGAGAAATAATAACTGACACCACAGAAATACAAAGGATTATGAACACATATTATGAACAAATTTGACAATCTAAGCAAAATAAACAAATTTCTAAAAACAGATTCCCAAAACTAAACTGGGAAGAGAGAGAAAACTTGAACAGACCAATAACAACTAGGAAAATTGAAGATGTAATCAAGACTCTCCCAGAAAACAAAAGCCCAGGCCTGAACAGCTTCATGGGGGAGTTTTGCTGAACATTCAATAAAGAACTGGTACCCATTCTCCTCAAACTATTTCAAAAAATTCAAGAAGAAGGAAGACTTCCAAACTCGTTTTATGAGTCCAGCATAATTCTAATTCCAAAACCAGAAAACCACACTACAAAGAAAAAAAACTACAGCCAATGTTCCTGATGAACATAGATGCCAAAATTCTGAACAAAATACTAGCAAATTGGATCTAGGAATACATCAAAAAATGATTCACCATGACCAAGTGGGATTCATCCAGTGATGCAAGGCTGATACAATATTCACAAATCAATAAATATGATACACCATATAAACAGAATAAAAGATAAAAATCATATGATCATACCAATAGATGCTGAAAAGCATTCAACAAAATTCAGAACCCATTTCTGATTAAAATGCTCAGAAATTTGGGAATAGAGGGATCATATTTTGACAAAATAAAGGCCATATATGAAAGACCTACAGCTGACATCATACTCAATGGACAGAAAATAGAGCATTTCTTTTAAGAACAAGACAAGGATGCCCACTTTTGCCATTCTTATTGAGCATAGTCTGGAAGTCTAGGTACAGCAATCAGACATGAAGAAAATATAAAACGAATCAAATTGGAAAGGGGAAAGTAAAATGTCATTATTTGCAGATGACATGATATTATACGTAGAAAACCCCAAAGACTCTATCAAAAATCTTCTAGACTTAATAAATGAATTTGGCAAAGTAGCAGGATACAAAATTAACATCAATAAATTAACAGCATTCTTATACACCAATGATGAAGTCACAGAAAAAGAAACTAAAACGAAAATCTCATTTACCATAGCAGCAGAATAATTAAGATACATAGGAATAAACCTAACCAAAAAAGTAAAGGACCTCTTCACAAAATAACTACAGATCATTGAAAAAAGAAATAGAGGAAGATATAAAAAAGTGGAAGCATATACCTTGTTCATAGATAGGAAGAATTAACATCATTAAAATGTTCATACTACCCAAGGCAATCTATAGATTTAATGCAATCCCCATCAAAATACTGAAGACATACTTCACAAAACTAGAACAAAAACTCCAAGAGTTTATATGAAACCAAAAATAACTCCAAATAACCACAGCAATCTTGAAAAAGAAGCACAAAGTAGGTGGGATCACAATACCAGATATCAGGTTATACTACAAAGCTACTGTAATCAAAACAGTCTGGTATTGGCACAAAAACAGGCCCATAGATCAATAGAAGAGAACACAGAACCCAGAAAAGGACCCAAAATATTATGCTCAATTAATATTAGACAAATGTGGCGAGAGCATGCCATGTAGTAAAGACAGCCTCTTTAATAAATGGTGTTGAAAAAATTGGACAGCTACATGCAAAAAATATGAAACTAGATCGTCAACTTACACCATACACAAGAATGAACTCAAAATGGATAAACTACTTAAATATGACTCATGAATCCATAAAATCGAGAAGAAAATGTAGGCATCAAAATTTCAGACATCATACACAGCAGAATTTTTACTGATACATCACCTAAGGCAACAAAAACAAAGGAAAAAAATGAACATACGGAACTACATCAAACTGAAAAGCTTCCACACAGCAAAAGAGAAAAAAAAAACACCAAAATGGAAAGGCAACCCACTCTATGAGAGAGCTTGATTGCCAATGATATATCAGATAAGGGGTTAATTTCCAAAATATATAGAGTGCTCATACAGCTCAACAAAAGAAAGACAAAGAACTCAATTAAAAAAAGAGCAGAGGTTATTCTTGTGTATGGTGTAAGTTGGTGTTCTAGCTTTATCTTTTTACAAGTAGCTGTCCAATTTTTTCAACACTATTTAATAAAGAGACTGTCTTGACCCCACTGTATGCTCTTGCCACCTTTGTCAAATATTAATTGAGCATGTTGTCTTGGGTCAATTTCTAGGTTCTGTATTCTGTTCCATTGATCTTGTTCTTGTGCCAGTACGAGGCTGTTTTGATTACAGTGGCTTTGTAGTATAACCTGAAATCTGGTAATGTGATCCCTTCTACTTTGTTCTTCTTTTTCAAGATTGCTGTGGCTATTCGGAGTTCTTTTTGGTTTCATATAAACTCTTGGAGTTTTTGTTCTAGTTCTGTGAAGTATGTCTTCAGTATTTTGATGGGGATTGCATTAAATCTATAGATTGCCTTGGGTAGTATGGGTGTTTTGATGATGTTAATTCTTCCTATCCGTGAACAAGGTATATGCTTCCAATTATTATATTTTCCTCTATTCCTTTTTTCAATGATCTGTAGTTATTTTGTGAAGAGGTCCTTTACTTCCTTGGTTAAGTTTATTCCTAGGTATCTTAATTATTCTGCTGCTATGGTAAATGGGATTGTCTTTTTCGTTTCTCTTTCTGTAATTTCATCATTGGTGTATAAGAATGATTTCTTGGCGTTAATTTTGTATCCTGCTACTTTGCCAAATTTATTTATTAAATCTAGTAGATTTTTGATGGAGTCTTTAGGGTTTTCTATGTACAATATCATGTCATCTGCGAATAATGACAGTTTCACTTCCTCCTTTCCAGTTTGGATCCCTTTTACTTTTTTTCTTAAGGTCTGATTGCTTTGGCTAATACTTCCAGTACTCTGTTAAATAAGAGTGGTGAAAGTGAGCATCCTTGTCTTTTTCCTGTTCTTAAGGAAAATGCTTTTAGTTTTTTCCCTTTGGGTATGATCTTGGCTATAGGTTTTTCATATATGACCTTTATTATGTTAATATATGATCCCTCTAGTCCCACATTGTTGAGCATTTTTATCAAAAATGGGTGATTGATTTTGTCGATTGATTTCTCAACATTTATTGATATGATCATGTTTTTTGTCTTTCCTTTTGTTTATGTGGTGTATCACATTTATTCATTTGAGAATATTTTACCATCCTTGCATGCCTGAGAAGAAACCCACTTGGTCATGATGAATAATTTTTTGATGTATTTCTAAATTTGATTTGCTAATATTTTGTTAAAATCTTTGGCATCCATGTTCACCAGGGATATTGGCCTGTAGTTTTCTTTTTCTGTAGTGTCTTTATCCAGTTTTGGAATTAGGATTATGCTGGCCTCATAAAATGAATTTGGAAGTTATTCATCTTCTTAAATTTTTTGGAAGAGTTTGAGGATATGGGTATTAGATCTTAAATGTAACTCGTGGATCCATAGAAATTCTAGAAGAAAATGTAAGCAACAAAATCTCAGACATCATAAGCAGCAGAATTTTCACCAATACAACACCTAAGACAAGAGAAACAATGAAAAAAAATGAACACATGGGACTACATCAAACTAAAAACTTCTGCACAGCAAAAGAAACAACCATCAAACGGAAAGGGATTCCACTGTATGAAAGACCATAATTGCCAATGATGCCTCAAATAAAGGGTTATTTTTCAAAATTTATAGAGTGCTCATACAATTCAAAAACAGGAAGACAAAGACCCCAATTAAAAATTGGGCAGAGGACCTAAACTGAAACCTTTCCTAAAAGGACATACAAATAACCAAGAGTCATATTAAGAAATGCTCAACATTACTAATCATCAGAGAGATGCAAATTAAAACAACTATGAGGTATCACCTCACACCTGTCAGAATGGCTGCCATCAACAAATCATCAGACAACAAGTGTTGGCAAGAGTGTGGAGAATAGGGGACTCTAGTACATTGTTGGTGAGAATGCAGAGTGGTGCAGCCACTGTGGAAAACGCTATGATGTTACCTCAAAAAATTAAAAATTGAACTTCCATTTAACCCAGTGATCCCACTTCTAGGAATATACCCTAAGAAACCTGAAACACTAATCAGAAAGAATATATGTACCCCCATGTTTGTAGCAGCACTATTTACAATAGCTAAGATCTGGAAACAACCCAAGTATCTATCAGTAGATGAGTGGATTAAAAAGCTGTGGTACATGTACACAATGGAATGCTATGCAGTTGTAAGAAAGAAATATCTCTTATCCTTTGAGTTTGCATGGAAGGACCTGGAGAGCATTATGCTCAGTGAAACAAGCCAAGCAGAGAAAGACAAATATCACATGATCTCACTTATTTGTGGAATATAATGCACTAAAGAAACTGCTGAACAAAATTAACCCAGAGATTTAGAGGTGGAGTACACACTGAAAAGACTCAGAGGAGGGGGTTTTGCGGGGGAAGAGTTAAACCACAGTACTTAGATGCATGTATGCATGGCCAATGAACATACACAACAAAGCTGGGGATGGGTTGGGTTGGAAGGAGAGGAGCATCTCAATGGGGGAAAAATGGGAAACATCTGTAACAAAAACAAATTAATAAATAAAATTTTTTAAAAAATGAGCAGAGGAACTAATTAGTTTTCTTTTCTCACTTTTTCTTCTTTGCCTAATTCCTCCACCTTTTACCTAGCTCCCCACAACAACTCTTAGCCTGCTCTCTATCTATGTGTCTGTGTCTGTTTTGCTAGTTAGTTCATTAGATTTCACATATGCACGAAATCATATGGTACTTGCGTTTTTCTGACTGTCTTATTTTACTTAGTATAATGCTCCCCAGGTCCATTAATGCTGTTGCACAGAGTAAGATTTTCTTCCCTTTTTTATAGCCAAGTAGTATTCCATTGTGTAAATGTACCACAGGTTTTTTTTATTTACTCATCTACTGATGAGCACTTGAGCTGCTTCTAAATCTTTGCTATTGGAATTAACACTACCATGAACATAGGGGGCTTATGTTCTTTTGAACTGATGTTTCAGGATTCTCAGACTATATTTTCATAAGTGGAATCACTGAGTCATAAGAAAGTTCCATTTTTAATTTTTTGAGGTAACTTTATACTGATTTATTTCCACAATGGCTGCAACCAATCTGCATTTTCACCAACAGTGCACAAGGGTTTTCTTTTCTCCACATCTTTGCTAACACTTGGTGTCTGCATTTATTGATAGCCATTCTGGCAGGTGTAATGTAATATCTTACTATGGTTTACATTTGCATTTCTCAGTGACTTATTTTTATTGTAATTGGCCTGCCATCTCAAAAATAAATGTTGAAAGCCCATACCTCTCTATGATGGAAGCTCTCCTGTTAGGCATAACCTAGAGGTATTATAAAGGGTACTTAGATTTCATAGAGCCATTTTCTCCACAACTGAGGTTTTACACATTCTATTTGGTTAAAAACTTTCTTCTAAATATATTATTAGAATAGAATCTATTATTGTATCAGAAGCCTTGTGATTATTCCATGTCCTACCTTGATGTGTTTAAAGGAACTTTTTGTGTGTGCCCACATGCATGCAAGGAGGAATAGAAAACAGAGGAACAAATACCTCTGTGCTTGGTCAGCCATAAATAAGTACTGTGCTAGTGGTACTGATGTTGATAAAGAAGAGAGCTATTTGACTCACCGAAGTAGAGCTCAGAGAGAACATGTCTTGTCATGTTCATGGCTTAGCACATGTAGTAGAGTCCAGGAGATTCTCAGAATGTGAACACAGTAGGAAATCAATACAGTTTGGAAGTCTCAGGAAGTGGCTGCATATCCATACTTGAATAAAAAATAAAAAGATAAAGGTAAGTTAAATGGGTTTGTCAGACAAAGATCCCCATTTTACTTCTTGGTGCCTACCTACAATCTATCTAATGCTTATCCTGTGTTATATCATACTTTCTATTTAAGATTTTAAATATGTTTCCTATTTTATTTATTTTTACAGAGAAAGGAAGGGAGAGAGAGAGAGACAGAAACATCAATGTTGGAGAGAAACATCGATCAGCTGCCTCCTGCAAACTCCTTACTGGGGATGGAGCCCACAACCTGGGAATGTGCGCTGACCGAGAATCAAACTAGGCCCTCTCAGTACATGGGAAGATGCTCAATCCACTGAGATACAGCAGTCAGGCTCTATTTAAGATTGTAATGTACCTGTGATTAACGTGTCTTTCATCATAATTTCCTAAAAATTCTTGCAAATTGGAACATGTTTCCAGATAAATATTATAAAATTAATTACTTGGGATAATTCTCACTAATTAGCATGTTTAGTAAGGCTACAGACAAGGAAATTAATTCCATAATATTGACATAATGTCTAAGAACTGGAAAAAAAACTTAGGGGGAATCTAGACATTCTTTATGGACAGTAGCAATCCACAGTAGTCTTTTATTCCAGTAAATGGGAATAATTTTAAAGCACTTTAAGTGATGTGTCTTTTACCATGGATCCAGGCAAATTGGTTTAGCATTTTTAAAGGACACCATTGGGCAGCAAGATTTCTGTGGTCCATTGTGCCAGTTAAGGACACACAGATGTTCTCCTATAGTGGATTTAGTTCCCCAGAAACATTACAATTGTGATTATGGACAACTTATTGTTACAATTTTTAAAGACTATTTTATGTGAATATGTGCATCTGTGTTACAAAGCAAATTCCTGAGGAAAATATAATTATTTACATCCTAAAAATAGTTATATGTATCTGTATATCTGAATGTTATGAAAGCCCCAGTATCAGTGCTTAAGAGCTGGTGCCTTCAGGTGTCTGTCTGGTGGATTTCATTTTTAAGTCACTGAACAATAGGGAAATTTCACTTAGGCTAATGTTAACTTTTATTGAGAGATAGGTGGATAGTTCCCTCCAAGTCTACCTCTTTATATTCCAAAGACAGATTTAGAATGCAGATTTTGATGGGAAGTGGTATGTAATACATTCAACCTACAATAAGAAAATATAGCTTCACTTTCATCTCTGCTATTTTAAACTGTATGACCTTTGAATAGTAACTCAAGGTAGACAAAAATTAATTTAGTCTAACTCACTTTTTTTATAGTGGTTAAAAATATAAATAATAGATAAAAATGCTGTGGTACATATACACAATGGAGTACTATGCAGCTGTAAGAAAGAAAGATCTCTTATCTTTTGAGACTACATGGAGGGACCTGGAATGTATCATCCTAAGTGAAACAAGACAAACAGAGAAAGACAAGTATAATATGATCTCACTTATTTGTGGAATATAATGAATAAGGAATGGGGTAGTCCCAGAGACGTAGAAGTGGGGTACAGACTGTTAATTCCCAGAAGAGGGGGTGGTGGGGGAGAGATAAACCACAGAACTTATATGCATGAACAATGGACATGGACAAAAAAGCTGGGGACAGGGCAGGGAGGGAGGGGGAGGGGGGAATCAGTGAGGAGAAAAGGAGAAACATCCCTAACAAAAATTAATTAATAAAAAAAATATATAAATAATGGTGGCAATCTAACAACATATAATTAAGAGAAGGAAAAATAGGTTCAACTTAATGACTAACCAAATGATTTGGGGATCACTTTAACCAAGGCTACTCTAATTGCCAATTTGTTACTGCTGCTTACAGCCAAGTTTCTGGAAGAAATTTTTATAAATCATGTCTGCACTTCATTACCTCCTATTTTTCCTTGACTCATGCTAGTTTCTCTTCTGTCCCCATTACTCTACCAATACTGATTTCTCAAAGCTTTACTAATGACTTTCTGTTGATACTTTGCAGATCTCTTGTTAGTTGACCTCACAATAGCATTGGCCAAAGTTTTTAACTTCCTCCTTGTTAAACTCTTCTCTTAGCTTCTGGTAATCTTGTTTTCCACCTAGATTTCTGGTTTCTCCTTGTTGGTCTCTTTGGTGGATCTATCTGATTATGAATGTTTAATATTAATGTTAGATGAATAATCTAACTGGTTGTTAATTTTGGGATTCCTCATGTCTTATTCTTGAGTCCTTTATTAATCCAAACTTCAGTTATTCACCTATGTGTTGAGGACTAAATGTGTCTTCAGCCCAGACTGCTTATCTTACCTCCACAGATGTGACAAATTGCTGTAAATCTCCATCTTGTTACCTCACAGGCACATAGAAGTATCCTGTTTTACATGTCCTCTATCGCAAATTTAGTATATATTTGTGATATTGTTGTGTCAGTATAAGTCTGGCCCATAATATTGACACCCGTTGAGAACAAGAAACATCTCTGTTTTGTTTAGCATGTATCATGTAGAAAACATTAGGTAAATATCCAAATCTCAACTCACTGGTACATAGTCCTTTTTTGGCCCTCACATACTTTTCTGAACTTCAGGCATTTTTTCTTGCTGTTGCTTCTAGCTGAAACTCTTTTTATTCCTATTTTCACATGGCAAACTTTTCATCATCCGGGTCTCAACCTCAAATGTCATTTCCTCAGGAAAGCTTTTCTTGATTGTCTAATCTAAAGTTCCTGTCTGCTCTTACCCTAGTCATAACACTTTGCAACATGGTAGAATCTTTTGAATTAGATTTCTTGTTCAATCTCACTGATATAATGCCAGACTTCTAAGAGTAAGGAGCTGGTCTGTATTGTTCACCAGGTCAATTCTCATGCCTTACACATAGTAATAACTCAAGAAACTTATTACAGAGGTCTCCATTATCCAAGATTTTGCTTTCTACAGTTTCAGTCATCTGCAGTCAACTGTAGTTAAAATTTTTTAAATGAAAAATTTCAGAAATAAACAATTCACAAGTTTTAAATCATGTGTCATTCTAAGTAGTATAATGAAATCTCACACCATCCCTTTTAGGAAATGAATCATTCCTTTGTCCAGTATTTCCATGTTCTACAGATGGTCTTTGACTTACAATGATCCTCCCATTTATAATTTTTCAACTTTATAATAGTGCAAAATTCATACACATTGATCTTTTTCCTGGGTTAGAGATAGCACTATGTGCTACCATACTCTTTTGTGCTGCTGGGCACTGCTGGTGAGCCTCAGTGCTCATTAAGCTATGAAATCATGAAGGTAAACAATCCTACTCTAGAGTGTACTGTATTGGCAGCATTTTTTCTTTCTTGACATTGTGTTTTGAGTATATTTAATGTAGGCTAGGCTAAGCTATAATGTTTGGTGGGATAATTGTATTAAATGCATTTTCAATCTCGAATATTTTCAACTTACAAGGGGTTTATTGGGACATAACCCTACAGTAAGTCAAGGAGCATCTGTATTTGATTTCCACCTGTTAGTCACTTAGTAGCAATCTCAGTTATCAAATTGATTGTCATGATATCACAGTGTTTATGTTCATGTCACCTTTATTTTACTTAATAATGTCCTAAAAATATGAGTAGTAAAAGTAGTAAAGCTGGTGATTGGAATATGTCAAAGAGAAGCTGTTAAGTGCTTCTTTAGGTGAAAGTTCTCAGCTTAATAATGAAAGGGAAAAAAACCATATTGCTGAGGTTGTAAGATCTACAGGGAGAAAATAATCTATTCGTGAAAAAGATGAAAAAATAAATTCATGTTAGTTTTGTTCTCACACATTAAACAGTTAAAGGTACAGCCTCAGTGGGTGATAAGTGCTTAGTTAACATGGAAAAGGCATTACATCTGTGCATTGAAGACATGAACAGAAAATGTGTTCTAATTGACAGAAATGCGTTGAGGCTATATGAAGACTTCAGCAAGGGAGCCCCTGAAAAGAGTGACACCAAACCATTACTGTCAAGTAAGAGATGGTTACAAAAATGCAAGAAGAGGTTTGGATTGAAAATATAAAAATTAGCAGAGGGAGCAAGAGAAAAACCACATTCACATAACTATTACAGTATATTGTTACTATTATTCCATTATTATTATTATTATTATTATTGTTATTATTTTATTATTATTCATCTCTTACTGGCCTAATTTATAAATTCAATCTTATCATAGGAATGTATGTATAAGAACAAGATAGTATATACAGGGTTTGGTACTATTAACAGTTTTAAGCATTCACTGGAGGTCTTGCAACCACAAAAGGAGGAACTACAATACATTAATTTTAACAAAGAATTAATAAAAATATTCTCTAGCCAAGTTATGAAAACATTATGTTAATGAGTGAGAGATTGTTTTATTGGTGGATATGGAAAGACTTTTTGGAGGAGGAAATGTTTAAATTGTGACTGCTTGATAAATAGGACTATAACTGTCAGAACATGTGTGTGGGAGTATAGAATTCCAGGCTGTGAGAAAAGACAGACCTTAGTTTCAAATTGAAAGAATGGCTTTTGATCTCATGCATGGCAAATATGTAAATATATTACCAGAAATAGAACAACTGAAAAGATATATTGGGATTATAGTAAATGACGTTTAGCATTAGAGTATGTGCACTAGGGAACTTTATTCTTTTAAGGGACAAAACTGCAGCCTAATTAGATCTGTGTTTTAGGAAGATAAATAAAAAAGCATTGTAACCTGGCCAATGTGGCTCAGTGGCTGAGTGTTTTCCCATGGACTGAGAGGTCATGGTTTGATCCCTGGTCAGGGCACATGTCCAGGTTGTGGGCTCAGCCTCCAGTAGGGGATGTGCAGGAGGTGGTGGATAGGTGTTTCTACCTCCAAAATGGCAGCAAAGTGAATGGAAGCTTCATCTCCAAGGACCAAACTGAAATTACAAATAAAATAAAGACAAATCATCCAGAAAAAATGAGCTTGTGAGGACCATAAAACCAGGGACACTGAATTGATCCTGGTAAGATTGCGAAGGCACAAGAGGGGGCTGGGAGCCCACGAACAGCAGTGGTCTTAGCTGTGAGCAGCACACTTGGGGCTAAACTCCAGTGCCTGCACCACAGCACAGAGAGCCGGAACAGAGCACAAAAATAGCCACAGCCACTCACCTTGACCTCTGGCAAAGAATGGGCAGACTAAACTGGAACCGTGTGAAGACACTCAGGATTTGGAGGGTGCTCAGAGCTTTTGCTGAGTTGTAACCACGCAGGACTGTGGCCATCTAACTCTTTCCCAGGGCTCTAGGGAGTGGTGGTGGCCCCTCCTGAAAGATTAAACTCCGCTCGGTGGGACATTGAAATGCAAATTGTGGTTCATTAACAACCAGCATTTGCCCCACCCTTCAAAAATCCCCTTACTCTGAATAATTGAGAGAGTTTTTCATTCAACTGAGAACCCAAGGCTCTTCAAGTAATTGAGACAAATAGCCTCCAGGCAAAACCTAGAGGATAACTGAACCATTCCAGGGCTTGCAACTCTACCCAGGAAAGTAAGACTTGGCAGTGGTGCTTAATATGAGTCCTCCCTCACTCATTCAAACTCAGTAGAGGGAAACACAAAGAGCAAAACACCAACACCCACAGGGAAAATTTGGCAAGCTCTAAAACCCACTTTAATAGCAAAAATGGTGAAACAAAGAAACAAACCTCAAATGAAAAAACAAGAGAACTCTACTGAAGACGAGATAAATGAAATGCAGTTAAGCAAGTTAACAGAGCTAGAATTCAGAGCCATGATCTTGAGGAAGCACAACAGCATGAGTAAGGACATCAACACCATGAGTAATGACATAAAAACATTAAAAATCAATGAATTGGAAATTTAAAATAAACAAAAAGAAATGAAGAATGACATAGCAGAAATAGTGAACACACTGGAAGGACTAAACAGCAGAGCAGAGGAAGCTGAGGACGGGATCAGTGTATTAGAAGACAGGGTAGAAGAAATCAATCAATCACAAAACAAAAAGGAAAAAACAATTAAAAAACCAGGAAGACAGCTTAAGAGAACTGTGGGACAACTAGAAATGTAATAATATTTGCATTAAAGGAGTCCTCAAAGAAAAAGAAAATGAGCAAGTGTTAAGAATATATTTGAAGAAATAGTGACAGAAAACTTCCCTAATTTGCTGAAGGAAGAAGGCATTCAAGTTCAAGAAGCACAGAGAGCCCCAAGTAAGAAGAACCCAAACAGGCCCATACCAAGACACAGAGTAATCAAAATGCCAAAATTAAACACAAAGAGATAATCGTAAAGGCAGCAAGAGATAAGCAGCAGGTTACCTACAAAGGAAACTCTATAAGGCTCTCAGCTGACTTCTTAACAGAAACACTACAGGCCAGAAGGGAGTGGCATGAAGTAGTCAAGGTCATGAAAAACAAGGATCTGAATCCAAGACTACTCTACCCAGTAAGGCTATCATGCAAAATAGAAGGTTAAATTAAGAGCATTTCAGACAAAAAAAAAAAAAAAAAAAGGCTAAGAGAATACATTAGCATCAAACTAGCACTGCAAGAAATATTAATTAGTAGAAGGAATAAAAAGAAAAATATAACCACCCTAAATAGAAATGGAAATATATAAGTCCACATTAACAATCACCTTAAATGTAAATGGATTGAATGCTCCAATAAAAAGACACAGAGTAGCTGATTGGATAAGAAAGCATGACTCATATTGTTGTTTACAAGAGTCCTACCTCACAACAAAAGACACGCATGGGTTGAAAGTCAAGGGACGGAAAAGATCTTCCAACCAAATGGAAAGGAAAAAAAGATGGGGTAGCAGTACTCACATCTGATATAGTAGACTTCAAAATTAATGCCATAACTAGAGACAAAGAAGGCCACTACATAATATTGAAAGGATCTACCCAACAGGAAGATGTAGCCTTGGTAAACATATACACCCAATATAAGAGCACCAAAATATATTAAAAATCTTCTGGAGGACTTCAAAGGAGAAATCAACAGCAATACAATCATAGCAGGAGACTTCAACACCCCGCTGACATCACTGGATAGATCTATTAGATAAAAAATTAGCAAGGAAACAGACACTCTAAATGAAGCACTAGACCAAGTGGACTTAATAGATATCTAGAGAATTACACCCCAAATCCACAGAATCCACATTCTTCTCAAGTGCACATGGAACATTCTCAATGATAGACCACATGTTAGGGTACAAACTAAGTCTCTACAAGTTCAAGAAGATTGAAATCCTATCAAGCATCTTCTCAGATCACAATGGCATGAAACCAGAAATCAATTACAATAAGAACATGAAAAGACATTTGAACACATGGAGGCTAAATAGCATGTTATTGAACAATGAATGGGTTACTGAGGAGATTAAGCAAGAAATTAAAAACTTTCTGGAAACTATTGAAAATGAACACACAACAACACACAATCTATGGGATGCAACAAAAGCAGTTCTGAGAGGGGAGTTCATAGCACTACAGGCCAACCTCAAGAAACAAGAAAAATTTCTAATTTACTATCTAACCTCACAACTTAAAGAACTAGAAGGCAAACAAAAAGAAAACCCCAAAGCAAGTAGATGGAAGTAAACAGTAAAGATCAGAGCAGAAATAAATGACATAGAAACAAACAAACAAACAAACAAACAAAAATAATAATTCCAAGGATCAATGAAACAAAGAGCTGGTTTTTTGAAAAGATAAACAAGATTGATGGACCCTTAGCTAGACTCATTAAGAAACAGAGATAATCCAAATACACAAAATCAGAAATGAAAGAAGAGAAGTAACAACTGACACCACAGAAATACAAGGGATCATTAAAAAAATATTATGAGCAATTATATGGCAACAAATTTCACAATCTAAGCTAAATGGACAAATTTCTAAAAAAACATAGTCTCCCAAAACTGAACTGGAAAGAGAAAGAAAACTTAAGCAGACCAATAACAATTAAGAAAACTGAAGATGAAGATGGCAGCAGGCAGGACTGGAGGGAGGGTGAGTGTGTGGAAGAGTGAACATATGTGTGAGAGAGTGTGAGTGGATGCGAAGTTGAACGACCAAACTTGAGCAGTGCAGAGCCTTGGAACAGAAGGTACCTGTGCTGTGGATAGGAGCAGCCGTCTACCTCTGTAAGCGGTACTTCAGGGCGCTACTCTCTGTGCGTCAAAAAGGTCCTACCATTTTGGAAGATCCCAGGTTTCCCTGGGAGGAGGCAGTGGGAGTGACTAGGGCCAAGCAGCCTGAGCCTACTAGCGCAACTGTCACCATTGGACCAGTGGACAGTCTGTGTGAATGCAGACCAATGCACAGTAGTGGAGCACCCGAGGTGCCGGTTGCAGAAGCCGCAGAAAGCCTGGAGCGCAGCACCATCCCCCATAGTAGCGGCTCAATCAGAGTCTAGATATTCCCCCAGAAACAGAGGCTGAGAGCAGACATGCATCCTCAGGCAACAGATGCACAGACCAGCAACTGAGACCCATCTCCAAAATCTACAACAAAAGCTGAGCAGCAGTTGAGCACCACGGGCTGCTGGACCAGGGGCTCCACAGAGAAATGTGCTGTCCAGTAGCTCACAAGTGCAGTGGGAAGCCAGAGACCTAGAGAAACTGGTGTGATCCAGCTGCCCACCCTTGGGACATGCAGGGTGCTGAGGCACAAGAGAGGCCTGAGAGACCCAGCAGGGACTGTGCCATCCAGTTACCCATGTGACCTGCAGGGTGCTGAAGCACAAAACAGGCCTGTGTGGCCCAGCAGCCCATAAGAGGCACAGAGCCCAGTCCTCAAATGGACTGTGTGACCCAGTTACCCGAAGGACCTACAGGGTGCAGGGGCACCAGGAAGGCGTCTGTGACCCAGCTGCATACAAGACAGACATAGAGGATATAAAAAATGGAGGCAGAATGAATAGAAGCTACACAGAAAATCTCCCAGGACCAAATGGGAATTACAACTAAAATAAAGACCAATTCTAAGAAAAAAAAAAAAACAGAAAAGCTGCAGGACAGGACCATATAACCAGACACACTGGTAGGATCTGCAGAGGCATGAGTGGATGGCGGTTTGGGAGCCCCCAGACAGCAGCAATCTTAGCTGTGAGCAGCGCCATTGGGGAAGAAAGACCAACCACGCTCTACAGTGCAGAGAGCCAGGACAGAGCACTAAAATAGCCAGAGCCACTTACCTGGGGGCTACAGCAAAAAAAAGGGTAGAATGTGCTGGAACTCTGAGGGGACACCTGGGACTTAGAGGGCACCCCAAGTTTTTGCTGAGTTGCGGCCACAAAGGACGGTGTCCAGTGTGCCCCTTCCCAGAGCTGTGAGGAAAAGCAGCAGCCACATTCGCAGAGATCCAGCCTTTCCAAGGTGAGGCAAAGAAATGTAAATTGAGGCTCATTAATAACCAGCATCTATCCCACCCTCTGGAAATTCTCAGATGCAGAACACAACAGCTACATTCCAAGGCACTGAGTAACTGAGACTACTAACCACCAGGAAAAAGTTGGAGGATAACTGAACTTTTCCTAGGCTCGCAAATCTACCCAGGAAAGTAAGACTCGACAGTGGTGTTTAACGTGGGCCCACCCAGGCTCATCCAAACACAGTAGAGGAAACCAAAAAAAGCAGAACACTAACACCCACAGGGAAAATTTGGTAGGCTCCAAAACCCACTGAGATAGCCAAAATTGTGAAACAAAGAAACAAATCCCAAATGAAAGAACAAGAAACTCTATCGAAGGTGAGATCAATGAAATGCAGCTAAACAAATTATCAGAGGTAGAGTTCAGAGCCATGATTTTTAGGAAGCTCAACAGCATGAGTAAGGACATCAGTACCATGAATAAAGATATAGAAACATTGAAAACCAACCAAATGAAAAAGAAGAATGACATAGCAAAAATTAAGAACACATTGAAAGGACTAAACAGCAGAGTAAAGGAAGTTGAAAACTGGATCAGTGAATTAGAAAACCGGGTAGAAAAAATCAACCAATCAGAAAATCAAAAAAAAAAAACATAAAACACGGAGACAGCTTAAGAGAACCTTGGGAAACCTGGAAACATAATTAAATTTGCATCATAGGAGTCCCTGAAGAGGAAGAAAATGGTCAAGGGTTAAGAATATATTTGAAGAAATAGTGACAGAAAACTTTCCTAATTTGGTGAAGAAAGAAGGTATTTAAGTTCAAGAAGCACAGAGAGCCCCAAGTAAGAAGAACACAAACAGGCCCACACCAAGACACATAGTAATGAAAATGCCAAAAATTAAAGGCAAAGAGAGAATCCTAAAAGCAGCAAGAGATAAGCAACAGGTTAACTACAAGGAAAACTTCATAAGGCTCTCAGCTGACTTCTCAACAGAAACACTACCAGCCTAAAGAGAGTATCATGAAGTAATAAAGGTCATGAAAAACAAGGATCTGAATTCAAGACTACTCTATTCAGCAAGGCTATCATTCAAAATGGAAGTTCAAATAAAAAGTTTTCCAGACCAAAAAAAAAAAAAAGGGGGGGGTGGAGTATATTAGTACTAAACCAGCACTGCATAAAATGTTAAAATGACTGCTGTGATTAGTAGAAGAAATAGAAACAAATATATAATCACACTAAACAAAAATGGCAATAAATAAGTACATATGAATTATCACCTTAAAAGTGAATGGTTTGAATGCTTCCATAAAAAGACACAGAGTAGCTGACTGAATAAGAAAGCATGGTTGATATATATGTTGTTTACAAGAAACCCACCTCACAACATAAGACTCACATAGGTTGAAAGTGAAGGAATAAGAAAAATCTTTTAAGCAAACAGAAAGCAAAAAAAAAAAAAAGCTGAAGTAGCAATACTTATTTCAGATAAAATAGATTTAAAAATGAATACCATAACTAGAGACAAAGAAGGCCACTACAAAATATTGAAAGGATTTATTGAACAGGAAGATATAACCTTGGTAAACATATATGCACCCAGTTTAGGATCACCAACATATATTCAAAATCTACAGGAGGATTTAAAAGGAGAAATCAACAGCAAAATAATCATAGCAGGTGACTTCAATACCCCGCTGACATCACTAGATACATCTACTAGATAAAAAAATTATCAAGGAAACACAGACTCTAAATGAAGCACTAGATAAAATGGATTTAATAGATAGCTACAAAGAATTATACCCCAAAACCTCAGAATTTACATTTTTATCAAGTGCACATGGAACATTCTCAAAGTTAGACCACATGTTAGGGCACAAACTAAGTCTCTACAAGTTCAAGAAGATTGAAATCATATAAAGCATCTTCTCAGATTAAAATGGCATAAAACTAGAAATCAATTGCAGGAAGAACAAGCAAAGACATTTGAAAACACAGAGGGTAAATAGTATGTTATTGAGCAATCAATAGGTTACTATGGAGATCAAGGAAGAAATTAAAAACTTCCTAGAAACCAATTAAAATGAACACACAACAACACAAAATCTATGGGATGCAGCGAAAGCAGTTCTGAGAGGGAAGTTCATAGCACTACAGGCCTACCTCAAGAAACAAGAAAAATCTCTAATAGACTATCCAATCTCACAACTTAAAGAACTAGAGAGCAAACAAAAAGAAAACCCCAGAGCAAGTAGAAGGAAGGAAATAGTAAAGACCAGAGCAGAAATAAATGACATAGAGTCCAAAAACAATAATTCAGAGGATCCATGAACCAAAGAACTGTTTTTTTTGAAAAGATAAACAAGATGGATAGACCCTTACCTAGACTCACCAAGAAACAAAGAGAGAGAACCCAAATACACAAAATCAGAAATGAAAGAGGAGAAGTAACAACTGACACCACAGACATACAAAAGATTGTTAACAACTACTATGAACAATTATATGGCAACAAATTGGACAATCTAAGCAAAATGGACAAATTTCTAGAAACACATAGTCTCCCAAAACTGGACTGAGAAGAGATAGAAGACTTGAACAGACCAATAACAACTAAGGAAATTGAAGATGTAATCAAGACTCTCTCAACAAACAAAAGCCCAGGCCTGAATGGCTTTATGAGAGAGTTCTACCGAACATTCAAAGAAGAACTAATACACATTCTCCTCAAATTATTTCAAAAAATTCAGGAAGAAGGAAGACTTCCAAACTCATTTTATGAAGCCAGCATAAATGTTATTTTATTTTTTTAATTTATTTTTCTTTATTGATTTTAGAGAAAGAGAAAGGAAGAGGGAGAGAGAGATAGAAACAGTTATGAGAGAGAACATTAATTGGCTACTCCTGCATGCCCACTTGGGATTTGGCCCATAAACTGGGCATGTGCCCTGACCAGGTATCAAACTGGTGACATCTTGGTGCATGTGTCGACACTCAACTACTGAGCCACACCGGCTGGACTGTAAGTATGTTTATTTTTTAAATTTATTTTTCATTGTCTGTGTGTCTTTTAATATTTTTGTTGAGGCAGTTGCTTCTGTTATTATTGAGGCTGATTTTTGGGGGGGTTCTTTTTAGTTTGGTCTAGTTTCTTTGTTTTGTTCTGTCAACACATATAATAGTTGGCATGACAGGGTCAAGAGGGCCAGGGTAGAGACTCATAGTTAACCCCAAAGATTGAGCTCACACACAAATAGATAACAGCAATCAGGACCCAAATTCAACAGGAGAGCCCACGTAATGCACATAAGGTTCAATCCTAGCTCAGAAGATAAAAGAGACTATTGCACTGAGTCCCAAGGAAGGTCACTACACCAAGATTGGAAGCCATAACATTCTTATATGATAGACACTGACATGCTTATGGGACCCAACGTGACTCACCTGGCTCCGAACTATGAGACTACTAAAAGGGTGAGACAAAGAAACAACCCCCAAATGAAGGGGGGAAAAAAAGGGAGGAATCACCAGAAAAGGAACTACAGGAAATGGTGGCAAGCAGTTTTTCAGATAAAGAATTTAAAACAATGGTTTTAAGGGTTCTCAAACCAGTTAATGAGATCTACACCAGCACAAAAAGAAGAGGTAGAATCTATGAATAAAGACCAAGTGGAAATGAAGAATGACATAGCTGATATAAGTAATACCTTGGAAGAATTTAAAAATAGATTAGAAGTAGCTAAAGACCAAATCAGTGAGGAAAAAACAAGGTAAGAGAAAAAACCCAAAATAGAACAACAAATGGAAATATATATATATATTAAAAAGCAAGAGGAGAGTTATGGGAGATTTGGGACAACGTGAAATGTAACAACATTCACATCACAGGCGTACCAATAGAGGAATAATCAGAAAAAGTAGAAAACCTGTTTGAAGAAATAATTACAGAAAAATTTCCTAATACAGTGAAGGAAAAAGTCACCCAACTCCAAGAAATACAGAGAGTCCCTATCAAGATGAAACCAAGAAGTCCCACACTAAACACATCAAAATTAAAATGACAAATATTAAATAAACAGAAAAAATGTTAAACGCAGAATGAGAGAGACAGAAGTTTACCTACAAGGGAACACCTATTAGATTGTCAGCTGATTTCTCAATAGAAACAATGCAGGCCAGAAGGATACAAAATAATCAAAAGCAAGGCTCTGAATCCAAGACTAGTCTACTCAGCGAGGCTAGCATTGAAAACTGAAGATGAAATAAAGAGCTTCACAGACAGTAAATGGCTAAAGGAGTTTATTACCACCAAACCTGCATGGCAAGAAATGCTAAAGGTTCTGTTGTAAGAAGAAGAAGAAATAAAGAGAGAGAGGAGAACACAGACATAAAGAATAAAAATGTGAACAAAAAAGTATCTATCAATAATAACCTTAAATGTAAGTGGCTTAATTGCTCCAATCAAAAGACATAGGGTAGTTGATTAGATAAGAAAACATGACCCATATGGATGCTGTCTGCAAGAGACCAACCTCACAACAGAAGACCCACAAAGGATTAAAGTGAAGGAATGGAAAAAAAATTCCAGGCAAATAGAAACAAAAAAAAAGCTGGTGTAGCAATACTCATCTAAAAAGATAGACTTCAAAACGAGGGCCATAATAAGAGATAAAGAATGTCACTACATAATATTATAATAATTGATCCAATAAGAGGGTATAACTCTGGTAAACATATATGCACTGAATATAGGGGCACCAAAATATATTTAAAAAACTTCTGGAGAACTTCAAGGGAGAAATTGACAGCAACACAATCATAGTGGGTGATTTTAACTCCCCTATGACACCACTGGATAGATCTTCTAGACAAAAAATTAATAAGGAAACAGAGACACTAAATAATATACTAGATCAGCTGGATTTAATTGACATTTACCAAACATTTTACCCAAAATCTGCAGAATATATATTATTCTCAAGTACACATGAAACATTCTCAAAGACAGACTATATGTTAGGATATAAACTAAGTCTCTACAAGTTCAATAAGATTTAAACCATATCAAGCATCTTCTCAGATCACAAAGGCATGAAACTAGAAATCAATTACAATAAAAACACTCAAAATCATGAAAACACAACGAGGTTAAATAATATTTTATTAAACAATGAATAAGTCACTAATGAGATCAAGAAAGAAATAAAAAAAAAAAACTTCCTGGGAACTAGTGAAAATGAACACACAACAACACAGAATCTATGGAACACAGCAAAAGCAGTCATGAGAGGGAAGTTTATAGCAATACAAGCTTACCTTAAAAACAAGAAAAGTTTCTGATAGACTATCTAACCCTACAATTAAAGATTTAGAAAGAGAACAACAAGAAAAACCCAGAGTTAGTAGAAGAAAGGAAATAATAAAGATCAGAGAAGAAATAATTGATATAGAGACAAAAAAAACCCACAATACAAAATATCAATGAAACCAAAAGGTAAATCTTGAAAAGATAAACAAGATTGACCAATCTTTAAGCAGACTCACCAAGAAACAAAGAGAGAGGACCCAAATTAATAAAATCAGAAATAAAAGACGTGAAATAACCAAGACCATAGGCATACAAAGAATTTTAAGAAAATACTATGAACAATTATATGTCAACAAGTTGGACAACCAAGGACAAATGGATAATTTCCTAGAATCATAGTCTTCCCAAACTCAACTGAGACTAGTTAGAAAATCTGAACAGACCAATAACAACTAAGGAAATAGAAGCAGCAATCAACAAACCCCTAGCAAACAAAATTTCTGGTCTGGATGGATTCACAGGAGAGTTTCAGCAAACATTCAAAGAAAAACTAACACCTATTCTCAATCTATTCCAAAAACTTAAAGAGGATAACTTTCAAGCTACTTTTATGAGGCCAGCATAATCCTAAACCCAAAACCAGATATAGACACTACAAAAAATAAAATTATGGGCCAATATAACTGATGAACATAGACACCAATATCCTCAACAAAATTTCAGCAAATTGGATCCAGCAATATATTTTTAAAAATTATACACCATGGCCAATTGGGACTCATCCCAGGGATGCAAGGCTGCTGCAATATTCGCAAGTCAATAAATGTGATACACCACATAAACAAAACGAAAGATAAAAGTCATATGATCATATTAATAAATGCCAAAAAAGCATTTGACAAAATCCAGCACCTATTTTTGATAAAAACTCTCAGCAAAGTGAGCATTGAAAGATCATACTTCAACATAAGAAAGTTCCTATATGACAAACCTACAGCCAACATAATACTCAATGGACAAAAACTAAAAGCATTTCTCTTAAGAACAGGAACAGGACAGGGAGCAGCAGTAGTAGTTAGAACCTTTATTGGGAGAATAGCTGAGAATACACTGCCGTTCTGAGTCCAGATATTACATCCATAGATATGAACACACTTGAATTCAACAAACCTTCTCCTAATGGAAGTAACCATAATCATGGCAGTTCTGACTGGAGACTTTCATTTGGCTGGGAAGAACTTTCTGATCATGAGAGGCAAAGAAAGAAAGATGAAACCTACCCAATTAAAACACCCACTTCTGCAGGAAGTCTTTTTTTCTATTTCAACAGAATACTTTGAATACATTGGAACTTAACAATGATGAAATGGAAATCTGGGGAGGTTAAAATATAGAAATGTCTTTCAGAGTATGGCAATGTGGTGGGCAGTTGGAGATTATGCCTTGCACTATTACTGGACAAGTTTTGCATAGCAAAATCCCTCATACCTTTCCAAAAAATACTCAGGTGATTGCTCGCAACCAAGTTTGCCTTGAAGAAGTCTGGATGGATAAGTACAATGAAATATTTTTATAGAAGAAACACAGATACAGCAAAAATTGAAAAACAAAAATTATTTGGTGATCTTTCAAAAATATTTTAAATAAAGCACTACTTTCTATGTAAAAAATTTACATGGCATCTGAACAATATTTACCCAGAAGTATATGTGCCAGACTTTAATCCTGTTATATCTGGATATATTAAAAGTTTTGGTCAGCCTTTATGTCTGGAAGTTGGAGAAAATAATCAAGGAAGCAAGGTATTAATTTTGTATATGTGTCATGAACTTGAGAAAAATTAGTTTTTTGAATACGCTGCTCAACATAAAATCTGGCATAACATCCAGAAGAAATTATGTCTCCATGCTGCTCAAGGTCCTGATCAGTGAAGGCATGTACCCACAAAAGTCACAAGACTGTTGCCACTGGATAACAGATATGAGATATCCAAAAGGATTAACTTCTATATAATCCATTTTTAAAGCTGTGCCTTTCAGCAAACAGAGAACATTCAAGCTTAGTGCTTTACAATCCATCGGATCCACTCCAAAACTGGATTTTTATCCAAGAAAATTATATTCCTTAAAATTAAGGAGTTAAAAATATTTTCTTTCATAAAACTGTGACTAGGCATACACTGTATTGTTTTAAAATTTTGCAAAGAACCCAATTAAAAAATGAGCAGAGGAACTCAATAGACACCTCTCCAAACAGAACATACAAATGGTTAAGAGATATATGAAGAAATGCTCAACATCACTAATCATTAGAGAGATGCAAATTAAAACAACAATGAGGTATCACCTCACCCCTGTCAGAATGGCCACCATCAACAAATCATCAAACCACAAGTGCTGGCAAGGGTGTGGAGAAAAAGGGGACTCTAGCACATTGCTGGTGGGAATGCAGACTGGTGCATCCACTATGGAAAACAATATGGTGTTACCTCAAAAAATTGAAAATTTAACTTCTATTAGACCCAGTAATCCTACTTCTAGGAATATACCCTAAGAAGCCTAAAACACCAATCAGAAAGAATATATGTACCTCCATGTTAGTAGCAGCACTATTTACAATAACTAAGATCTGGAAACAGCCCAAATGTCCATCAGTAGACGGATGGATATAAAAGCTGTGATACATATACACAATGGAGTACTATGCAGCTGTAAGAAAGAAAGATCTCTTATCCTTTGAGATGACATGGAGGAACCTGGAAAGTATTATCCTAAGCAAAACAAGCCAAACAGAGAAATACAAGTATCATATAACCTCACTTATTTGTGTAATATAATGAAAGTAACAGTTTGAAGAATGCGGTAGTCCCAGAGGCGTAGAAGTGAGGTACAGACTGACAATCCCCAGAAGAAGGGGTGGTGGGGGAGAGATAAACCACAGAACTTATATGCATGTATGCATGAACAATGGACATGGACAACAAAGATGGGGACGGGGAGGGGAGGAAGGAGGGAGGAATCAGTGGGGGCAAAAGGAGAAACATCTGTAACAAAAAATAAAGTAATTAATTAAAAAATAAACAATAAAATCCAAAAAATATATAATTATGTAGAACAGCTAATTGTAACTTATTCCAAGTACATTTTTTAATTTATATCTTACAATGTCTCTGTAGCATTTATACAGACATATTTTGTTTCCAAAGCACAATAATTAATAATGCCAAAGACTCTTTTGAAATGTCCAGATGTAGTGGAAGAGATGTTTTCAGTATGATAATAACAATTTTTCAAGTCAGTGATGTTTGTGTATTTTGTACACTGGAGTATATGCATAGCTACATTCACACATTCACAACTTAAAATATTCTAGTTTGGGGGGGGAGGGAGAAAGAAATTATACTTTATTTTTTTTTAACTACATAAAAATGTATCAATGAAGATAAAAAATTGGCTTTTGTATACAAACTAGAAAATTTTTAGAGAATGAGTATTTATTACATGAAAATGTAGGTATGCTTTTATCCCCTTATCTGTTACATGTTTCCTTAAACATGAAATTAAATAAATAAGCCAAAAAATATGTTTCACACTTTAATTTCTTGGCAAATTAGAGAACATATATTTTTCAGTCTGAAGTCCACTTGACTTGAAGCACTTAAGGCTTTCTTAAAATACTTTCTTAAGTAACAATACTGTGTTTCCCCAAAGCAATAAAAAAGAAAAATTATAGCTTACTATCTGTTGAAAAGGTGTCTTCTTCCTTTCTGCTAGTCTTTTTTTTTCTTACCCAAATTCACTAATCGTGAATATTTGTGAAATTGAATTATAAATTCAGAATACTTAACTCATTTAAAGCTAAATTTTATTTGTTACCAATTTAATTTTATTTGTTAGTGTTCAATGAATAGATTGTTTTGTAATAAATTTTTTTCTCAAAAAAACTTTTCTCTCTAGGTGGAAAACACAATAAAACAAATCCTTACTATTGTAAAAGGAAAAAAAAATATTATAGGTGATAGGCATAAAAACAATGACTAAACTTGGCTCATAAAAGTCACTACATAAAAGATAGCTATTGTTGCCCAGCCAGTCTGGCTCAGTGGCTGAACACTGTCCCATGCACCAAGAGGTCCCTGGTTCAATTCCCAGTCAGGGCACATGCACAGCTTGTGGGCCTGATCTTCAGTGGGGGGCATGCAGGAGGCGGCCAATTGATGTTCTCTTTCACCAGTGTTTTTATCTCTTTTTCTCCTAAAATAATAATAAAATGTTTTAAAAGATAGCCATTGTAAGTAATATCAAAATAATAAATAATATCATTGGTTAAGGCTTCTTAATCACTTTCTATGTATGGCTATTGATATGTGATAATTATTTGAGAATTTGCAGGAGTATCACATATGATCAGACTCTGATAACCTACAGTGAGATTCATTGTAAACATTGGAATCATGGATCTGAGAGGATTGACTGTGGAGCATATATACTGGTTCTTTTTAAAGACACTTATGAGTGCTCCTCACCCCAAGTCTCAATGTAAACCTGTCCAATTAAAATCACTCACTGGGCACATCTCTTTATTTCTTGGATACTGTGCTGAATTATATATTCAAGTTTTTGTTCATTGACATGAATTTTAGAAACAATACTTAAAAACATATCATTAGCATTGCAGATAATTGATATAAGCCATTATTGGGCCAGAAAAAATGACATGGGCCTTTCCCTTCACAGATCCCCATTCCTGGAAAAATGTTTTAAAGAATTTGCTATTACTCCTCTAAAGGTAAATTATTGCATTGTTTTAAATTCTATGGGAGCCTTCAAAAGAAATTTATGGGTTATATCTTTGAAATAAAAAGTTGAACAGGTAATTATATAATTACCTTTTATTGGCCCTTTACTGTATATCAGGGCTGTTCAAAGTGCTTAATTTTAGTCATAATCTCATTTAATCCTGATAGCATCTCATTGGGGTATGTACTATTATTATCCCTGTTTCATGGACGAGATAACTGAGGATCAGAATCATGATAACTTTGCCAAAGGTCACAGCTAATTAGTAGCTTATTACGGGTGAATTAAATATTTGTCAACTCTAAGATTATATCTCAGAAAAATGGTTGAATTCAAGGTTTCTAGTGGTTTTATTTCATTTGTAACAATTCTGAAGATTCTTGAAAGGACTGTGGAAGGGATATTGAAGGTTGCATTAAGAAGAATGTGGAAGAGCCCTGGCCAGTTTGGTTCAGCGGTTAGATCATCGGCCTGTGTCTGGAGAGACCCGGGTTTGGTTCCCGTTAAGGGCATGTACCTCGGTTGCAGTTTGTCCCCGGCCCTAGATGGGTCTTGTGGGTGGCAGCCACTCGATGTGTCCCTTTCACATCGATGTCTCTCTCTCTCTCTCTCTCTCTTCCTCCCACTCTATCTCAACAAAATGTTGAAAAATGTCCTCTGGTGAGGATTAAAAAAAAAAAAAAAAAAAAGAAGAACGTGGAAGAGAGAAAAAATGGCAGCGGAGTGAATGGAAGGTACACAGGCCATCTCCCAGGACCAAATTGGAATTACAACAAAAATAAAGACAAATCCTCAGGAAGGGGCAACCAAAAGGCGGATTGGAGGACCACATAACTAGGAACACTGACTCAATCCTGGTAGGCTATTGAGGACGCTAGAGGGGGCTGGGAGCCCATGGTCTACAGCGGCTTGGGCTGGGAACAGGGGACTCGGCTGGAAGCTGCACCCTCGGCTGGGTCCTGTGGCCTCAGCTGGGACCAGTGGCTGCCTGGGCTGGGACCAGCCACCTTGGCTGGAGGCTGCTGCCACCTTGGCTGGGTCCTGTGACCACCTCTGCTGGGTGCTATGCCCTTGGCTGGTGATGCAGCCTAGGCTGCCCTTAGCTGTGAGCAGTGCTCTGGGGTTTAAGTCCCAGGTGGCTCCATGATGCAGAGCACGGACAGAGGCTAAATTGGCAGCAGCCACTCAACTTGGGCTCCGGCAGAGGGAAGGCACACTGAGCTGGAAATGTGTGGGGACACTCGAGATTTGGAGGGTGCTCAGAGATTTTGCTGAGTATAGCCACACAGGACTGTGGTAATCTTACTTCTTCCCAGGGCTCTGGGGAGAGGCGGAGGCCCCTCACTAGGAGATTCAACCCCAATGGGTGGCCATTGAAATGCTAATTGAGGCCCTTTAACAACCAGCATCTGCCCCATCCTCTTACATTGAGCACCTGAGGGAGTTTTTCAGTCAAGTCAGAAACCAAGGTGCTTCAGGTGACCACTACTAATAGCCTCCAGGCAAAAACACTAGAGGATAACTACCATTCCATGGGCTAGCAACTCTAACCAGGAAAATTAAGACTTCACAGTGGTGTTTAAAGTGGGTCCTCCCTGCCTCATCCAAACCCAGGAGAGGGAGCCAGAAACTGCAGAACACGAACAACCACAGGGAAAATTTGGAAGATTCAAAAGCCCACTGTGATAGCCAAAAAAGAGAAACACAGAAACAAAAGCCAAACGAAAGAACAGGAGACCTCTACTGAAGATGAGATAAATGAGGTGCAGTTAAGCAAGTTAACAAAACAAGAATTCAGAGCCATGATCTTAAGGAAGCTCAACAGCATGTGTAAAGACAAGAGCACCATGAGTAAAGACACAGAAATGTTGAAAACCAACTAGTTGAAAATTGAAAACCACCAAGAAGAAATGAAGAATGACGTATCAGAAATGAAAAACACATTGGAAGGTCTAAAGAGAAGAGTAGAGGAAGCTGAGGACCGGATCAGTGAATTAGAAGACAGGGTAGAAAAAAATCAACCAATCAGAAAACCAAAAGGAAAAAAAATGATTAAAAACAGGAAGACAGCTTAAGAGACCAGTGGGACAACTGGAAACGTAATAATATTAGCATCATAGGAGTCCTGGAAGAAGAAGAAAATGAGCAAGGGTTAGAGATTATATTTGAAAAAATAGTGATAATAAAATTCCCTAAATTGGTGAGGACAGAAGGCATTCAAGTTCAAGAACCACAGAGAGCCCCAAGTAAGAAGAACCCAAACAGGCCCACACCAAGACACATAGTAATCAAAATGCCAAAAATTAAAGACAAAGAGAGAATACTAAAAGCAGCAAGAGATAAGCAACAGGTTACCTACAAAGGAAACCCCATAAGGCTCTCAGCTGACTTCTCACAAGAAACACTACGGGCCAGAAGGGAATGGCATAAAGTAATCAAGGTCATGAAAAACAAGAATCTGAATCCAAGACTACTCTACTTAGCAAAGCTATCATTCAAAATAAAAGGTCAAATAAAGAGCTTCCCAGACAAAATAATGTTAAGGGAATACATTAGGACCAAACCAGCACTGCAAGAAATGTTAAAAGGACTGCTGTAATTAGCACGAGAAATGGGAAGAAAATAGAACCACACTAAACAAAAATGGCGACAAGTACATATCAATAATCACCTTAAATGTAAAAGAATTGAATGTTCCCATAAAAAAGATACAGAGTAACTGATTGGATAAGAAAGCATGACTCATTTATATGTTGTTTACAAGAGACCCACCTGACAACAAAAGACTCACATAGGTTGAATGTAAAGGGATGGAAAAATATCTTCCACGCAAACAGAAAGGAAAAAAAAGCTGGTGTAGCAATACTTATATCTAATAAAATAGATTTCAAAATGAAGGCCATAACTAGAGAAAAGAAGGCCACTACATAATGTTGAAAGGATCTATCCAACAGGAAGATATAACATTGATAAACATATATGCACCCAATATAGGAGCACCAAAATATATCAAAAATCTTCTGGAGGACTTCAAAGGAGAAACCAATAACAATACAATCAAATCAGGGGACTTCAACACCCTGCTGAAATTATATTGATAGATCCTCTAGACAAAAAATTAGTAAGGAAACAGAGACTCTAAAAGTAGCACTAGACCAACTGGATTTAATAGATATCTACAGAGAAATAAACCCCAAAACTACAGAATTCACATTCTTCTCAAGTGCACATAGGACATTCTCAAAGATAGACCACATATTAGGGCACAAACTAAGTCTCTACAAGTTCAAGAAGACTGAAATCATATCAAGCATCTGCTCAGATCACAATGGCATGAAACTAGAAATCAATTGCAACAAGAACATACAAATACATTTGAACACATGGAAGCTAAATAGCATTTTATTAAACAATGAATGGGCTACCGAGGGGATGAAGGAAGAAATTAAAATCTTCCTGTAAACCAATGAAAATGAAGACACAGCAACACAAAATCTGTGGGATGCAGCGAAAGCAGTTCTGAGACGGAAGTTCATAGCACTACAGGCCTACCTGAAGAAACAAGAAAAATCTCTAATAGACTATCTAATATCACAATTTAAAGAACTAGAGAGCAAACAAAAAGAAAATCCCAGAGCAAGTAGAAGAAAGGAAATAGTAAGATCAGAGCAGAAATAAATGACATAGAGAACAACAACAACAAAAAAGACAATTCAAAGGATCAATGAAACAAAGAGCTAGTTTTTTCAAAAAGATAAACAAGATTGATGGACCCTTAGCTAGACTCACCAAGACAAAGAGAGAAAACCCAAATACACAAAATCAGAAATGAACAGGAGAAGTAACAACTGACACCACAGAAATACAAAAGATCGTTAACAACTACTATGAATAATTATGTGGCAACAAATTCGACAATCTAAGTGAAATGGACAAATTTTTAGAAACACATAGTCTCCCAAAACTGGACCAGGAAGAGATAGAACTCTTGAACAGACCAATAACAACAGAAGAAATTAAAGGAGTAATCAAGACTCTCCCAGGAAACAAAAGCTCAGGCCTGGATGGCTTCACGGGGGAGTTTTACCAAACATTCAAAGAAGAACTAACACCCATTCTCCTCAAACTATTTCAAAAACTTCTATAAGAAGGACGACTTCCAAACTCGTTTTGTCAATTTAGCATAATTCTAATTCCAAAACAAGAAAAAGACATTACAAAGAAAGAAAACTACAGGCCAATATCCCTGATAAACATAGATGCCAAAATCCTGAAAAAATACTAGTAAATCAGATCCAGCAATACATGAAAAAAATTATTCATCATGACCAAGTGGGATTCATCCCAGGGATGCAAGGCGGGTACAATATTCACAAATCAATAAAAGTGATAAACCACATAACTGAAATGAAGAATAAAAACCACATGATCATATCAATAGATGCCGAAAAAGCTTTTGACAAAATCCGCCATCCATTTATGATAAAAATGCTCAGCAATGTGGGAATAGAGGGATCATATCTAGACCTAATAAAAGCCATATGTGAAAGATCTACAGCCAACATCATACTCAATGGGCAAAAACTAAAAGCATTTCCCTTAAGAACAGGAAAAAGGCAAGGATGCCCACTTTTGCCACTCTTGTTTAATATAGTACTGGAAGACTTAACCACAACAATCAGAAAGGAAGAAAAAAATAAAAGGGATCCAGGAGGAAAGGAGGAAGTAAAACGGTCATTATTTGCAGATGACAAGATACTATACGTAGAAAACCCCAAAGACTCCATCAAAAATTTACTAAACTTAATAAATGAATTTGGAAAAGTAGCAGGATACAAAATTAACATCAAGAAATTGATAGCATTCTTATACACCAAAATGGATAAAAGACTGAAATTTGACTCATGAATCCATAAAAATTCTAGAAGAAACTGTAGGCAATACAATTTCAGACATCATACGCAGTAGAATTTTCACTGATACGTCACATAAGGCAATAGAATCAAAGGAGAAAATGAACACATAGGTCTACATCAAAATCAAAAGGTTCTGCACAGCGAAAGATATAATCGTCAAAACGGAAAGTCTACCCACTGTATGGGAGAGCATAATTGCCAATGATAAATCAGAAAAGGGCTTAATTTCCAATATATATAGAGTGCTCATACAACTCCACATAAGGAAGACAAAGAACCCAATTAAAAAATGGGCAGAGGCAAAATCCTGAACAAAATACTAGCAAATCGAATCCAGCAATACACCAAAAAAATTATCCACCATGACCAAGTGGGATTCATCCCAGGGATGCAAGGCTGGTACAATATTCGCAAATCCATAAATGTGATACACCACATAAACAAAATGAAGAATAAAAACCACATGATAATATCAATAGATGCTGAAAAAGCCTTCGACAAAAACCAGCATCCATTTCTGATAAAAACTCTCAGCAGTGTGGGAATAGAGGGATCATATCTAGATATAATAAACACCATATAAAAAAGACCTACAGCCAACAGCATACTCAATGGACAAAAATTAAAGCATTTTCCTTAAGAACAGGAACAAGGCAAGGATGCCCACTTTCGCCACTCCTATTTAACATAATACTGGAAGACTTAGCCACATCATTCAGACAGGAAGAAAAAATAAAAGGGATCCAAATTGGAAAGGAAGAAGTGAAATGGTCATTATTTGCAGATGACATGATACTGTACATAGAAAACCCCAAAGACTCCATCAAAAGTTTACTAGACTTAATAAATGAATTTGGCAAAGTAGCAGGATACAAAATTAACATCAAGAAATTGATGGCATTCTTATACACCAATGATGAACTCACAGAAAGAGAAACAAAGAAAACAATCCCATTTACCATTGCAGCAAAAAAAATTAAGATACCTAGGAATAAACTTAACCAAAGAAATAAAGGACCTATTCGCAGAAAACTACAGGTCATTGAAAGAAGAAATAGAGGAAGGTATAAAAAAGTGGAAGCACATACCCTGTTCATGGATTGGGAGAATTAACATCATTAAAATGTCCATACTACCCAAAGCAATATATAGATTCAACGCAATCCTCATCAAAATACCAACGGGATACTTCACAGAATTAGAACAATTACTTCAAAAGTTCATATGGAACCAAAAAAGGCCTCGAATAGCCACAGCAATCTTGAAAAGGAAGAACAAAGTTGGAGGGATCACAATACCAGATTTCAGGTTATACTACAAAGCCACTATAACCAAAACAGCCTGGTACTGGCACAAGAACAGGTATATAGACCAGTGGAACAGAACAGAGAACCCAGAACTGGACCCAAGGCAGTATACTCAATTAATATTTGACAAAGGTGGCAAGAGCATACAGTGGAGTCAGGACAGCCTCTTTAATAAATGGTGCTGGGTGAAACCGAAAAATGGCGGCGGAGTGAACGGAGCTACACAGACCGTCTCCCAGAACCAAACTGGAATTACAACTATAACACAGACAAATTGACAGGAAAAAGCAACAGAAAAGCAGCTTGGAGGACCATACAACGAGGGACACTGACTCCATCCCGGTAGGCTTGGGAAGGCGCGAGACGGGGCTGGGAGCCCACGGTCAGCAGCTCGGCAGCGGCCTTAGCTGGGAGCGGCGCCCTCGGGTTACACTCCCAGGAGGCCCCACAGCGCAGCGGGGACAGAGGCTGAAACAGCCACAGCCACTCACCTTGGGCTCCGGCGGAGGGAGGGCGGACTGGACTGGAACTGTGTCGGGACACTCGGGGTTTGGAGGGCGCTCAGAGCTTTGGCTGAGTGCAGCCACGCAGGACTGTGGCCACATTGCTCCTTCCCAGGGCTCTGGGGAGAGGCAGCAGCCCCTCCCTCGGAGATCCAACCCCACCCTGTGGGCCATTGAAGTGCTAATTGAGGCTTTCTAACAACCAGCATCTGCCTCACCCTCGTGAAAGCCCCTTGGCTGAGCACCAGAGGGAGTTTTTCAATCAACTGACAACCCAAAACTCATCAATTAACCTAGACTGCTAGCCTCCAGGCAAAAAGCTAGAGGATAACAGTACGTTCCCTGGGCTGGCAACTTTAACCAGGAAAGTAAGACTTGACAGTGGTGTTCAACGCGGGTCCTCCCTCGCTCATCTAAACAAAGGAGAGGGAGTCACAAACAGCAGAACACCAACACCCACAGGGAGAACTTGACAGGCTCCAAAGCCCACAGTGATAGCTAAAATGGTGAAACACAGAAACAGAAGCCAAATGAAAGAGCAAGACACCTCCACCGAAGATGAGATCAATATGGAGCAATTAGGCATGTTAACAGAGCTAGAATTCAGAGCCATGATCTTGAGGAAGCTGAACAGCATGAGTAAGGACATAGAGACACTGAAAATAAGCCAAATGGAAATTAAAAACCAACAAGAAGAGATAAAAAATGACATATCAGAAATGAAAAACACATTGGAAGGTTTAAAAAGCAGAGTAGGGGAAGCTGAGGACCGGATCAGTGAATTAGAAGACAGGGTAGAAAAAATCAACCAATCAGAAAAACAAAAGGAAAAAACTATTAAAAAACAGGAAGACAGCTTAAGAGAACTATGGGACAACTGGAAACGTAATAATATTCACATCATAGGAGTACCCGAAGAAGAAGAAAAGGAGCAAGGGATAGAGAATATATTCAAAAAAATAGTGAGAGAAAACTTTCCTAATTTGGTGAAGGAAGAAGGCATTCAAGTTCAAGAAGCACAGAGAGTCCCAAGTAAGAAGAACCCAAACAGGCCCACACCAAGACACATAGTAATTAAAATGCCACAAATTAAAGACAAAGAGAGAATCCTAAAAGCAGCAAGAGAGAAGCAACAGGTTACCTACAAAGGAAACCCCATAAGGCTCTCAGCTGACTTCTCACAAGAAACACTACAGGCCAGAAGAGAATGGCATGAAGTAATCAAAGTCATGAAAAACAAGAATCTGAATCCAAGACTATTCTACCCAGCAAGGCTATCATTCAAAATAGAAGATCAAATAAAGAGCTTCCCAGACAAAAAAAAAGCTAAGGGAATACATTAGCACCAAACCAGCACTGCAAGAAATGTTAAAAGGACTGCTGTAATTAGCAGTAGAAATGGGAAGAAAAGTAGAACTACACTAAACAAAAATGGCAATAAATAAGTACATATCAATAATCACCTTAAACGTAAATGGATTGAATACTCCCATAAAGAGACACAGAGTAGCTGATTGGATAAGAAAGCATGACTCATCTATATGTTGTTTAAAAAGACCCACCTCTCAACAAAAGACTCACATAGGTTGAAAGTGAAGGGATGGAAAAAAATTTTCCAAGCAAATGGAAAGCAAAAAAAAGCTGGGGTAGCTATTCTCATATCTGATAAAATAAATTTCAAAATGAAGACCATAACTAGAGACAAAGACGGCCACTACATAATATTGAAAGGATCTATCCAACAGGAAGATATAACCTTGATAAACATATATGCACCCAATATAGGAGCACCAAAATATATTAAAAATCTTCTGGAGGACTTCCAAGGAGAAATCGACAGCAATACAATCATAGCAGGGGACTTCAACACCCCGTTGACAGCACTGGATTGATCCTCTAGGCAAAAAATTAGCAAGGAAACAGAGACTCTAAATGAAGCACTAGACCAAATGGATTTAATAGATATCTACAGAGAATTACACCCCAAAACTACAGAATACACATTCTTCTCAAGTGCACATGGAACATTCTCAAAGATAGACCACATGATAGGACACAAACTAAATCTCTACAAGTTCAAGAAGATTGAAATCATATCAAGCATCTTCTCAGATCACAATGGCATGAAACTAGAAATCAATTGCAACAAGAACATGCAAAGACATTTCAACACATGGAGGCTAAATAGCATGTTATTAAACAATGAATGGGTCACCGAGGAGATCAAGGAAGAAATTAAAAACTTCCTGGAAACCAATGAAAATGAACACACAACAACACAAAATCTATGGGATGCAGCGAAAGCAGTTCTGAGAGGGAAGTTCATAGCACTACAGGCCTACCTCAAAAAACAAGAAAAATTTCTAATTGACTGTCTAACCTCACAACTTAAAGAATTAGAAAGCAAACAAAAAGAAAACCCCAGAGAAAGTAGAAGGAAGGAAATAGTAAAGATCAGAGCAGAAATAAATGACATAGAGACCAAAAAAACAATTCAAAGGATCAATGAAACAAAGAGCTGGTTTTTCAAAAAGATAAACAAGATAGATGGACCCTTAGCTAGACTCACCAAGAAACAAAGAGAGAGAACCCAAATACACAAAATCAGAAATGAAACAGGAGAAGTAACAACCAACACCACGGAAATACAAAAGATCGTTAACAACTACTATGAACAACTATATGGCAACAAATTCGACAATCTCAGCGAAATGGACAAATTTCTAGAAACACACAGTCTCCCAAAATTATTCCCGGAAGAGATAGAAAACTTGAACAGACCAATAACAACTAAGGAAATTGAAGAGGTAATCAAGACTCTCCCAGCAAACAAAAGCCCAGGCCCAGATGGTTTCACGGGGGAGTTTTACCGAACATTCAAAAAAGAACTAACACCCATTCTCCTCAAACTATTTCAAAAAATTCAAGAAGGAAGACTTCCAAACACATTCTATGAGGCCAGCATAATTCTAATTCCAAAACCAGAAAAAGACACTACGAAGAAAGAAAACTACAGGCCAATATCCCTGATGAACATAGACGCCAAAATCCTGAACAAAATACTAGCAAATCGGATCCAGAAATACATCAAAAAAAGTATTCACCACGACCAAGTGGGATTCATTCCAGGGATGCAAGGCTGGTACAATATTCGCAAATCAATAAACGTGATACACCACATAAACAAAATGAAGAATAAAAACCACATGATTATATCAATAGATGCTGAAAAAGCATTCGACAAAATCCAGCATCCATTTCTGATAAAAACGCTCAGCAATGTAGGAATAGAGGGATCATATCTCAACATAATAAAGGCCATATATGAAAGACCTACAGCCAACATCATACTCAGTGGACAGAAACTAAAAACATTTCCATTAAGAACAGGAACAAGACAGGGATGTCCACTTTCGCCACTCTTATTTAACATTGTACTGGAAGTCTTAGCCACAGCAATCAGACAGGAAGAAAAAATAAAAGGGATCCAAATTGGAAAGGAGGAAGTGAAACTGTCATTATTTGCAGATGACATGATATTGTACATAGAAAACCCTTAAGACTCCATCAAAAATCTATTAGACTTAATAAATGAATTTGGCAAAGTAGCAGGATACAAAATTAACGTCAAGAAATCAACGGCATTCTTGTACATCAATGATGAACTCACAGAAAGAGAAACTGAAAAAACAATCCCATTTACCATCGCTCCAAAAAAATTACGATACCTAGGAATAAACTTAACCAAAGAAGTAAAGGACCTATTTGCAGAAAACTACAGGTCATTGAAAAAAGAAATAGAGGAAGATATAAAAAAGTGGAAGCACATACCCTGTTCATGGATTGGAAGAATTAACATCATTAAAATGTCCATACTACCCAAAGCAATCTATAGATTCAATGCAATCCCCATCAAAATACCAACGACATATTTCATAGAACTAGAACAAATACTTCAAAAGTTCATATGGAACCAAAAAAGACCCCGAATAGCCACAGCAATCTTGAATAAGAAGAACAAAGTTGGAGGGATCACAATACCAGATATCAGGTTATACTACAAAGCGACTGTAACCAAAACAGCCTGGTACTGGCACAAGAACAGGCATATAGACCAGTGGAACAGAACTGAAAACCCAGAAATGGACCCAAGGCAATACGCTCAATTAATATTTGACAAAGGTGGCAAGAGCATACGGTGGAGTAAAGACAGCCTCTTTAATAAATGGTGTTGGGAAAATTGGACAGCTACATGCAAAAAAATGAAACTAGACCATCAACTTACACCATACACAAAAATAAACTCAAAATGGATAAAAGACTTAAATGTGACCCGTGAATCCATAAAAATTCTAGAAGAAAATGTAGGCAACAAAATTTCGGACATCATACGGAGCAGACTTTTCACTGATACATCACCTAAGGCAACAGAAATAAAGGAGAAAATGAACACATGGGACTACATCAAACTAAAAAGCTTCTGCACAGCAAAAGAAACAATCATCAAAATGGAAAGGCAACCCACTGTATGGGAGAACATCATTGCCAATGAGGTATCAGATAAGGGGTTAATTTCCAATATATACAGAGTGCTCATACAACTCCACAAAAGGAAGACAAAGAACCCAATTAAAAAATGGGCAGAGGAGCTGAATAGACACCTCTCCAAACAGGACATACAAATGGCCAAGAGACCTATGAAGAAATGCTCAACATCACTAATCATCAGAGAGATGAAAATCAAAACAACAATGAGGTATCACCTCACACCTGTCAGAATGGCCGCCATCAACAAATCATCAAACAACAAGTGTTGGCGAGGGTGTGGAGAAAAGGGGACTCTAATACACTGCTGGTGGGAATGCAGACTGGTGCAGCCGCTATGGAAAACAATATGGTGCTACCTCAAAAAATTAAAAATTGAACTTCCATTTGACCCAGTGATCCCACTGCTGGGAATATACCCTAAGAAGCCTGAAACACCAATCAGGAAGATTATATGTACCCCCATGTTCATAGCAGCACTATTTACAATCGCTAAGATCTGGAAACAGCCCAATTGTCCATCAGTAGACGAATGGATCAAAAAGCTGTGGTACATATACACAATGGAGTACTACGCAGCGGTAAGAAAAAAAATCTCTTATCCTTTGAGAGTACATGGAGGGACCTTGAAAGTATCATCCTATGTGAAACAAGCCAAACAGAGAAAGACAAGTTCCATATGATCTCACTTATTTGTGGAATATAATGAACATAACAGTTTGAGGAATGGGGTAGTCCCAGAAACGTGGAAGCAGGGTACAGACTGACAATCTCATAAAGAGGGGGGAGGCAGGGGAGGGATAAACCACAGAACTTATATGCATGTATGCATGAACAGTGGACATAGACAAAAATCTGGGGAAAGGGCAGGGAGGGAGGGGTAGGGGGAATCAGTGGGGGGAAAAGGAGAAACATCTGTAACAAAAATTAATCAATAAAAAAAAAATGGGCAGAGGAACTAAATAGACACCTCTTCAAAAAGGACATGCAAATGGCTAAGAGACATATGAAGAAATGCTTATCATCACTTATCATCTGAGAGATGCAAATTAACACAACAATAAGGTATCACCTCACACCTGTCAGAATGGCCGCCATCAACAAATTATCAAACAATAAGTGCTGGTGAGGGTGTGGAGAAAAGGGGACTCTAATACACTGCTGGTGGGAATGCAGACTGGTGCAGCCACTATGGAAAACAATATGCTGTTACCTCCCAATATCAAAAATTGAACTTCCATTTGACCCAGTGATCCCACTTCTAGGAATATACCGTAAGAAGCCTGAAACACCAATCAGAAAGATTATATGTACCCCCATGTTTTTAGCAGCACTATTTACAATAGCTAAGATCTGGAAACAGCCCATGTCTATCAGTAGATGAATGGATAAAAGATTAGTGGTACATATACACAATGGAGTACTGCACAGCTGTAAGAAAGAAAGATCTCTTATCCTTTGAGTCTACATGGAGGGACCTGGAAAGTATCATCCTAAGTGAAACAAGCCAAACAGAGAAAGACAAGTATCATAGTATCTCACTTATTTGTGGAATATAATGAACATAACAGTCTGAGAAATGGGGTAGTCCCAGAGCCGTGGAAATGGGGTACAGACTTACAATCCCCAGACAAGGGGGTGGTGGGTGAGAGATAATCCACAGAATTTATATGTATCTATGCATGAACAATGGACATGGAAAACAAAGCTGGGGACAGGGCAGGGAGGGTGGGGGAGGTGGGTATCAGTGGGGGGAAAAGGAGTAACATCTGTAACAAAAATTAATTAATAATAAAAATAACTTTTTAAAGCAAAAAAATTAAAAATATAATAAATTTGCTATGAAAAATAAAAGAAGTACGTGGATTGAGGGTATGAAATTAATTGGAGGATGATGGGGTCTGAGATCTGTGAAAATGTTGAGGTAAAAAGAAATAAAAGGATTTTCCCCTTGAATCTTAGTTAACAATTGTTCAAGTTGAGGTGTGAAAGAGGATCAGACACACATCCAATCTCAAAATTTCTCCCAATTCCTCTAGTTAATTCCTTTAAAGTGTTCAAATAAGGCAAAAAGGAAGCCTGTTTGTTAGATTTAGCAACTAGAATAATTTTGGTGACCTTGGCAAGCATAATTTTGGTGTTGTAATGAAAGCATAGACCAATTTACAGCGGGTTTTGAAGTGAATAAATTATGAGGACAAATGAGAAAAAATGTAGATCACTTTTTAAGAGTTTTGATTGAAAAACAAGTAAAGGAAAATATAATGACTTGAGAGTGATGTGGGTTTCAAATCTGCAGTATGGAGACCATTTTTCCAGTATTTATAAACAACATTATAATTTCCTATTTTAAGATATGAGTTTTCTAATTAAAAGGCATCATTTTGTACAGTATATCTATAGTATGTATATATAAATTAAAGAAATGTAGTAAGAATTTATTATGCATATAATCTTACACTAGTTGTTATGGAAAGAATGTGTGTGTTCAACATAGACTTACTGGACATACACTATATTCTAAATACTATATTGGTTGTGGGTGAACGTGGAGATGTAGAAGACAGTATCCTCATTTTCACAAAGTTCAAAGGCTGATTAGGATAGAGTTGTGTGTCAGAGGTTCTGGATTCCATATAAAGCACTTACACCCTGAATTTGGACATGGCTGGGCTGGAAATTTGATCTAGGTGGAACAGAATTATGTTGCCTATAAATACAATTATGTTAAGGCTGTGAATGTGTCATAAGACCTAGAGAATAACAAATTGCTTGTCTCAATTCTCATTCTCTAGCCTATTTCACTACCTTGATTTGTCAGCTCTAAGTTAGAGAGGGCTTTAAGAAAAAATTGAAGAAACTATTAACATAAGAACACAAAATATTGAAAACTCTGGAAAATATGGAACAGCCTCTAGCATGTCAGCAACAGTGGTGATTGACTGGAGAAAAGCCAGAGAGAAAGAGGAAGTCACATGATAGCTATTACACAGTGGCAGAGGTCTCATTTATAAGAATCCATGAACTATTCCATTTGGTATTTTCAGATATAATTGTGGACAGGATGTTTGTAGAGGTCTGGATTCATTTGTTATTTTGATTCAATTTTAAATATAAACCCAGAAACACATGGGTCACACCTGCAAATAACCACAACACAGTAGTATTAAGTATACATTAGGAAGAGGTGCAAAGTAACTATAAGAATGAAATATAAAAAAAAAGAAAGAAAAAAAAAAAGAATAAAATAGTGCAAGTTGTAATTCCAAATAAATGAACAGAAACAAATTCCAAAAGGATGTGGAATTTAGCTGTAGTAGAGAGATAAAATTGTTTCTTTTGATTTCATAGTCTAGTTATAAAGCTTTGCACATATTTGGCACCAAGTAAATCCTTGTTACAGGAAGCAGTTTTGGAGTAGATTGAGTCATCCCAGAAGAAGTATATGAATGGGAGAAATGGGGTTAATTTGGGAATGTTTCCTGACAAGCACTTCATAACTGAAAGGATGTTCTGTCCTAGAAATACAATACAAGGAATTGCTTCACAGAAGAGAAAGCAATGAATTGATTGTAACAGGAATGTGAGAAGCAGGATGAAAGGCTGCAGCTTGGAAGGGACCCCACAATGGAATTTGAATTTAACTCAGAAAACTGCTGTCATCTCAGAATTTTAGAACCTAAAATATAATCAGATTTTTTTAAACTTAGCCTAGATTTTATTCACCTTCATACTATCTCAAAATTTTATTTAAAGCACAGATTAAGAATCAGACCAAGTAATGTTTAGAATGTACGGGTTTTATATTTTTCAAGAGACTTTTAGCTTTTTTTATTTTTTATTTGATTAATTTATTTATTTTGTTACAGATGTTTCTTTTTTTCCCCCAATGATTCCCCCCTCCCCTTCCCTCCCTGACCTGTCCCCAGCTTTACTGTCTATGACCATTGTTCATGCATACATGCATATAAGTTCTGTGGTTTATCTCTCCCCCCACCCAACGCCTCTTCTGGGCATTGTCAGTTTGTACCCCACTTCCACGTCTCTGGGACTGCACCATTCCTCAGACTCTTATGTAGATTATATTCCACAAATAAGTGAGATCATGATACTTGTCTTTCTCTGTTTGGCTTAGCATGACACTTTCCAGGTCTCTACATGTCGTCTCAAAAAATAAGAGATCTTTATATCTTACAGCTGCATAATACTCCATTGTGTATATGTACCACAGCTTTTTAATCCTTTTGTTTACTGATGGACATTTGGGCTGTTTTCAGATCTTAGCTATTGTAAATAGTGCTGCTACAAACATGGGGGTACATATATTCTTTCTGATTGGTGTTTCAGGCTGATTACGGTATATTCCTAGAAGTGAAATCACTGGGTAAAATTGAAGTTCAATTTCTAATTTTGGGGCGTAACACCATATTGTTTTCCATAGTGGCTGCACCAGTCTGCATTCCCACCAGCAGTGTACTAGAGTCTCCTTTTCTCCACACCCTCGCCAACACTTGTTGTTTGATGATTTGTTGATGGCGGCCATTCTGACAGGTGTGAGGTGATACCTCATTGTTGTTTTAATTTGCATCTCTCTGATGATTAGTGATGTTGAGCATTTCTTCACAAGTCTCTTAGCCATTTGTATGTCCTGTTTGGAGAGGTGTCTATTTAGTTCCTTTTTAATTGGGTTCATTTTTCTTTTTGTTCTGTTGTATAAGCACTCTTATATATTAAAAATTAACCCCTTATCTGATATATCACTGGCACTGATGCTCTCCCATACAGTGGGTTGCCTTTCCATTTCGATGACTGTATCTTTAGCTGTGCAGAAGCTTTCGCGTTTGATGTAGTCCTATGTGTTCATTTTCTTTTTTGTTTCTATGGCTTTAGGTGATGTATCAGTGAAAATTCTGCTGTGTATGATGTCTGATATTATGTTGCCTAGTTTGTTCTAGGATTTTTATGTATTCATGAGTCACATTTAAGTCTTTTATCCATTTTGAGTTTATTTTGGTGTAGGGTGTAAGTTGATGGTCTAGTTTCATTTTTTTGCATGTAGCTGTCCAATTTTTCCAACACCATTAATTAAAGAGGTTCTTTACTCCACTGTATGCTCTTGCCACCTTTGTCAAATATTAATTGAGCATATGGCCTTGGGTCCATTTCTGGGTTCTCCATTCTGTTCCACTGGTCTATATGCCTGTTCTTGTGCCAGTACCAGGCTGTTTTAATTACAGTGGCTTTGTAATATAACCTGAAATATGGTAATGTGATCTCTCTTACTTTGTTCTTATTTTTCAAGATTGCTGTGGCTATTCAAGGTCTTTTTGGTTCCATATGAACTTTTGAAGTATTTGTTATAGTTTTGTGAAGTATGCCATTGGTATTTTTATGGGTTTTTCATTGAATCTATAGATTGCTTTGAATAGTATGGACATTTTAATGATGTTAATTCTTCCAATCCATGAACAGGGTATGTGCTTCCACTTTTTTGTACCTTCCTCTATTTCTTTTTTCAATGACCTGCAGTTTCTGTGAATAGGTCCTTTATTTCTTTGGTTAAGTTTATTCCTAGGTATCTTAATTTTTATGCCTTAATGGTAAATGGGATTGTTTTCTCAGTTTCTCTTTCTGTGAGTCCCTCATTGGTGTATAAGAATGCTATCGATTTCTTGACATTAATTCTGTTTCCTGCTACTTTTCCAAATTCATTTATTAAGTCTAGTAAATTTTTGATGTAGTGTTTGGGGTTTTTTACGTATAGTATCATATCACCTGTGAATAATGACAGTTTCACTTCCACCTTTCTAATTTGGATCCCTTTTATTTTTATTTTCTTCTTGTCTGATTGCTGTGGCTAAGACTTCCAGTACTATGTAAAATAAGGGTGGCAAAAGTGAGCTTCCTTTTCTTGTTCTTGTTCTTAAGGGAAATGCTTTTAGTTTTTGCCCATTCAGTATGATGTTGGCTATAAGTCTTTCACATATACCCTTTCTTATGTCAAGTAATGATCTCTTTATACCCACATTGCTGAGCATTTTTATCTGAAATTGATGCTGGATTTTGTCAAAGGCTTTTTTGGCATCTATTGATATGATTATGTGGTTGGTAGTCTGCATTTTATTTATGTGGTGTATCACATTTATTGATTTGAGAATATTGTGTCAGCCTTGCATCCCTGGGATGAATCCCACTTTGTCATGGTGAATAATTTTTTTGATCTATTGCTGGATCCGTCTTGCTAGTATTTTGTTCAGGATTTTGGCATCTGTGTTCATCAGGGATATTGGCCTGTAGTTTTCTTTCTTTGTAATGTCTTTTTCTGGTTTTGGAATTAGTATTATGCTGGCCTCATTAAACAAGTTTGGAAGTCTTCCTTCTTCCTGAATTTTTTGAAATAGTTTGAGAATGGGTGTTAGTTCTTCTTTGAATAGTCAGTAAAACTTCCATGTGAAGGCATCCAGGCCAGGGCTGCTGTTTGCTGCGAGAGTCTTTATTATTTCTTCAAATTCTTGTTATTCATCTGTTCAAGTTTTCTATCTTTTCCCGGTCCAGTTTTGGGAGACTATGTGTTTCCAGAAATGTGTCCATTTGCTTAGATTGTCGAATTTGTTGCCATATAATTTTTTTTTTATTGATTAATTTTTGCTACAAATGATTCTCCTTTTTTCCCCCACTGATTCCCCCCTCCCCCTTCCTTCCCTGCCCCTTCCCCAGATTGTTGTCTATGTCCACTGTTCATGCATACATGCATATAAGTTCTGTGGTTCATCCCTCTCTCACCTCCCCACTCCTTAGGGGATTGTCCTCAAACTGTTATGTTCATTATATTCCACAAATAAGTGAGATCATATGAAATTTGTCTTTCTCTGTTTGGCTTGTTTCACTTAGGATGATACTTTCCAGGTCCCTCCATGTAGTCTCAAAGGATAAGAGATCTTTCTTTCTTAACGCTGCGTAGTACTCCATTGTGTATATGTACCACAGCTTTTTAATCCATTCGTCTACTGATGGGCACTTGGGCTGTTTCCAGATCTTAGCGATTGTAAATAGTGCTGCTACAAACATGGGGGTACATATATTCCTTCTGATTGGTGTTTTCTGCTTTGTAGGGTATATTCCTAGAAGTGGGATCACTGGGTCAAATGGGAGATCAATTTTTAATTTTTTGAGGTGACACCATATTGTTTTCCATAGTGGCTGCACCAGTCTGCATTCCCACCAACAATGTACTAGAGTCCCCTTTTCTCCACACCCTCGCCAACACTTGTTGTTTGATGATTTGTCGATGGCGGCCATTCTGACAGGTGTAAGGTGATACCTCATTGTTGTTTTGATTTGCATCTCTCTGATGATTAGTGATGATGAACATTTCTTCATATGTCTTTTAGCCATTTGTATGTCCTGTTTGGAGAGGTGTCTATTTAGTTCCTCTGCCCATTTTTTAATTGGATTCTTTGTCTTCCTTTTGTGGAGTTGTATGAGTACTCTATATGTATTGGAAATTAACCCCTTATCTGATATATCATTGGCACTTATGCTCTCCCATACAGTGGGTAGCCTTTCCGTTTTGATGATTGTATCTTTCGCTGTGCAGAAGCTTTTGAGTTTGATGTAGTCCCATGTGTTCATTTTCTCCTTTGTTTCTATTGCCTTAGGTGATATGTCAGTAAAAATTCTGCTGCGTATGATGTCTGAGATTTTTTTGCCCACAGTCTCCTTTAGGATTTTTATGGATTCATGAGTTACATTTAAGTCTTTTATCCATTTTGAGTTTATTTTGGTGTAGGGTGTAAGTTGATGTTCTAGTTTCATTTTTCGGCAAGTAGCTGTCCAATTTTCCCAGCACCATTTATTAAAGAGGCTGTCCTTACTCCACTGTATGCACTTGCCACCTTTGTCAAATATTAATTGAGCATGTTGCCTAGGGTCTAATTCTGGGTTCTCTATTCTGTTCCACTGGTCTATATACCTGTTCTTGTGCCAGTACCAGGCTGTTTTGATTATGGTGGCTTTGTAGTATAACCTGAAATCTGGTATTGTGATCCCTCCAACTTTGTTCTTCCTTTTCAAGATTGCTGTGGCTATTCGAGGCCTTTTTTGGTTCCATATGAACTTTTGAAGTAATTGTTCTAATTCTTTGAAGTATGCCGTTGGTATTTTGATGGGGATTGCGTTGAATCTATAGATTGCTTTGGGTAATATGGACATTTTAATGATGTTAATTCTCCCAATCCATGAACAGGGAATGTTCTTCCACTTTTTTACATCTTCCTCTATTTCTTTTTTCAAAGACCTGTAGTTTTCTGCAAATAGGTCCTTTATCTCTTTGGTTAAGTTTATTCCTAGGTATCTTAATTTTTTTGCCGCAATGGTAAATGGGATTGTTTGCTTAGTTTCTCTTTCTGTGAGTTCATCATTGGTGTATAAGAATGCCATCGATTTCTTGACGTTAATTTTGTATCCTGCTACTTTGCCAAATTCATTTATTAAGTCTAGTAAGCTTTTGATGGAGTCTTTGGGGTTTTCTATGTACAGTATCATGTCATCTGCAAATAATGACAATTTCACTTCCTCCTTTCCAATTTGGATCCCTTTTATTTTTTCTTCCTGTCTGATTGCTGTGGCTAAGACTTCCAGTACTATGTTAAATAGGAGTGGGGAAAGTGGGCATCCTTGCCTTGTTCCTGTTCTTAAGGGAAATGCTTTTAGTTTTTGCCCATTGAGTATGATGTTGGCTGTAGGTCTTTCATATATGGCCTTTATTATGTCTAGGAATGATCCCTCAATTCCCACACTGCTGAGCGTTTTTATCAGAAATGGATGCTGGATTTTGTCAAAGGCTTTTTCAGCATCTATTGATATGATCATGTGGTTTTTATTCTTCAATTTATTTATGTGGTGTATCACATTTATGGATTTGCGAATATTGTACCAGCCTTGCATCCCTGGGATGAATCCCACCTGGGCATGGTGGATAATTTTTCTGGTGTATTGCTGGATTCGATTTGCTAGTATTTTGTTCAGGATTTTGGCATCTATGTTCATCAGGGATATTGGCCTGTAGTTTTCTTTCTTTGTTGTGTCTTTTTCTGGTTTTGGAATTAGAGTTATGCTGGCTTCATAAAACGAGATTGGAAGTCTTCCTTCTTCTTGAATTTTTTGAAATAGTTTGAGGAGAATGGGTATTAGTTCTTCTTTGAATGTTCGGTAAAACTCCCCTGTGAAGCCATCAGGGCCTGGGCTTTTGTTTGCTGGAAGAGTCTTGATTACATCTTCAATTTCTTCTGTTGTTATTGGTCTGTTCAAGTTTTCAATCTCTATCTGATCCAGTTTTGGGAGACTATGTGTTTCTAGAAATTTGTCCATTTCGCTTAGATTTTCGAATTTGTTGCCGTATAATTTTTCATAGTAGTTGTTAACGATCTTTTGTATTTCTGTAGGGTCAGTTGTTATCTCTCCTGTTTCATTTCTGATTTTATGTATTTGGGTTCTGTCTCTTTGTTTCCTGGTGAGTCTAGCTAAGGGTCCATCAATCTTGTTTATCTTTTCGAAAAACCAGCTCTTTGTTTTATTGATCCTCTGGATTGTTTTTTTGGTCTCTATGTCGTTTATTTCTGCCCTGATCCTTACTATTTCCTTTCTTCTACTTGCTCTGGGGTTTTCTTTTTGTTTACTCTCTAATTCTTTAAGTTGTGAGGTTAGGTAGTCTATTAGAGATTTTTCTTCTTTTTTGAGGCAGGCCTGTAGTGCTATGAACTTCCCTCTCAGAACTGCTTTTGCTGCATCCCATAGATTTTGTATTGTTGTGTCCTCATTTTCATTGGTTTCCAGGAAGTTTTTGATTTCTTCCTTGATTTCCTCGGTGACCCATTCATTGTTTAATAACATTCTATTTAGCTTCCATGTGTTAAAATGTCTTTGTATGTTCTTCTTGCAATTGATTTCTAGTTTCATACCATTGTGGTCTGAGAAGATGCTTGTTATAATTTCAATCTTCTTGAACTTGTAGAGACTTAGTTTGTGCCCTAACATGTGGTCTATCTTTGAGAATGTTCCATGTGCACTTGAGAAGAATGTGAATTCTGTAGTTTTGGGGTGTAGTTCTCTGTAGATATCTATTAAATCCATTTGGTCTAGTGCTTCATTTAGAGTCTCTGTTTCCTTGCTAATTTTTTGTCTAGAGGATCTATCCAGTGATGTGAGCAGGGTGTTGAAGTCCCCTGTTATGATTGTATTGCTATTGATTTCTCCTTTGAAGTCCTCCAATAGTTTTTTAATATATTTTGGTGCTCCTATATTGGGTGCATATATGTTTATTAAGGTTATATCTTCCTGTTGGATAGATCCTTTCAATATTATGTAGTGGGCTTCTTTGTCTCTAGTTATGGCCTTCAATCTGAAGTCTATTTTATCAGATATCAGTATTGCTACCCCAGCTTTTTTTTCTTTTCCATTTGCTTGAAAGATTTTTTTCCATCCCTTCACTTTCAATCTATGTGAGTCTTTTGTTGTGAGGTGGGTCTCTTGTAAACAGCATATAGATGAGTCTTGCTTTCTTATCTAATCAGCTACTCTGTGTCTTTTTATGGGAGCATTCAGTCCATTTACATTTAAGGTGGTTATTGATATGTACTTATTTATTGCCATTTTTGTTTAGTGTGGTTCTATTTTACTTCCCATTTCTCCTGGTAATTACAGCAGTTTTTTTTAACATTTCTTGCAGTGCTGGTTTGGTGCTAATGTACTCCCTTAGCCTTATTTTGTCTGGGAAGCTCTTTATTTGACCTTCTATTTTGAACAATAGCCTTGCTGGGTAGAGTAGTCTTGGATTCAGATCCTTGTTTTTCATGACCTTGATTACTTCATGCCATTCCCTTCGAGCCTGTAATGTTTCTTGTGAAAAGTCAGCTGAGAGCCTTATGGGGGTTCCTTTGTAGGTAACCTGTTGCTTATCTCTTGCTGCTTTTAGGATTCTCTCTTTGTCTTAAATTTTTGGCCGTTTGATTACTATGTGTCTTGGTGTGGGCCTGTTTGGGTTCTTTTTACTTGGGGCTCTCTGAGCTTCTTGAACTTGAATGCCTTCTTCCTTCACCAAATTAGGGTAGTTTTCTGTCACTTTTTCTTTGAATATATTCTCTAGCCCTCGCTTACTTTCTTCTTCTTCAGGGACTCCTATGATACGAATATTATTACTTTTCCAGTTGTCCCACAATTCTCTTAAGCTCTCTTCTTGTTTTTTAATCTTTTTTTCCTTTTGGTTTTCTGATTGATTGATTTCTTCTAGCCTGTCTTCTCATTCACTGATCCGGTCCTCAGCTTCCCCTACTCTGCTTTTTAGACCTTCCAGTGTGTTTTTCATTTCTGATATGTCATTCTTCATTTCTTCCTGTTGGTTTTTCATTTCCAGATGGTTTATTTTCTACATTTCTATGTCTTTACTCATGTTGCTCATGTCCTTACACATGCTGTTGAGCTTCCGCAACATCATGGCTCTAAATTCTAGTTCTGTTAACTTGCTTAACTGCACCTCATTTATTTCATCTTCTGTAGAGGTCTCTTGATCTTTCATTTGGCTTTTGTTTCTGTTTCTCATCATTTTCGTTATCACAGTGGGCTTTGGAGTCTGCCAAGTTTTCCCAGTGGGTGTTGGTGTTTTGCTGTTTGTGGCTCTCTCTCCTGGGTTTGGATGCACCAGGGAGGACCCACTATAATCCCGCCAAGTCCCCAGTTCTACGGGAGTCTGTGTGGCTCCAGCCGAGAGTTTAGCATGCTATAGCATTACGAGGGGCCATGCAGGGTGGCAAGGGAGGCGGTGGGAATAATTTCCTGCTAAGTTCCCTGGTCCCGCGGAGTTCCCTGGTCCCACTGTGTTCCCTGGTCCAGCTAAGTTCCGTGGGGCCCTTGAGTCTGTGCGGCTCCAGTGGAGAGTTTAGCTGGCTACAGAGTTCCCAGGGCCCATGCAGGGTGGCAAGGGAGACAGTAGGATTAACTTCCCGCTGAGTTCCCCGGTCCCGGGGAGTTCTCTGGGGGCCACGAGTCTGTGCGGCTTCAGCGGAGAGTTGAGCTGGCTACAGAGTTTCCAGGGCCGTGCACGGTGGGAAGGGAGACGGTAGGATTAACTTCCCGCCAAGTTCCCCCATCCGCAGAGTTCCCTGGTCCCGCCCAGTTCCCTGGTCCCGCCCAGTTCCCTGGGGGCTGGGAGTCTGTGCGGCTTCAGCGGAGAGTTTAGCTGGCTACAGAGTTTCCAGGGCCATGCAGGCGGGGAGGGAGACAGTAGAATTAACTTTCCGCCATGTTCCCCGGTCCCGCCAAGTTCCCTGGGGTCTGCGAGTCTGTGCGGCTTCAGCGGCTACAGAGTTTCCAGGGCCGTGCACGGCGGGAAGGGAGACGGTAGAATTAACTTTCTGCCGCGTTCCCGGTCCGCCGAGTTCCCTGGTCCCGCCCAGTTCCCTGGGGGCCAGGAGTCTGTGCAGCTTCAGCAGAGAGTTTAGCCGGCTACAGAGTTCCCAGGGCCGTGCACGGTGGGAAGAAAGATGGTAGAATTAACTTCCCGTCTAGTTCCCTGGCCCCTGCCCAGGCCGCTGCGGACCCTGGGCTCTGGGTCCCCTCTCCTGTCCTCGCAAGCCTACCAGGACTGAGTGGGTGTTTCTGGTTAAGTGGTCCTCCAAGATGTCTTTCGGCTGCCCTTTCCTGACGGTTTGCCTTTATTTTCGTTGTAAATCCAGTTTGGTCTTGGGAGACGGTCTGGGTCGCTCCATTCACTTCGCCGCCATTTTTTTCTCCCCCTTGCCATATAGTTGTTGATAGTAGATGTTAACAACCTTTTGTATTTCTGTGGTGTCAGTTGTTACTTCTCTTCATTTCTGATTTTGTGTATTTGGGTTCTCTCTCTTTGTTTCCTGGTGAGTTTAAGTAAGGGTCCATCAATATTGTTTTCTTTTTGAAAAACCAACTGTTTGTTTCATTGATCCTTTGAATTGTTGTTTTGGACTCTATGTCATTTATTTCTGCTCTGATTTTTACTATTTCCTTCGTTCTACTTGCACTGGGGTTTTCTTCTTGTTTCCTCTCCATTTCTTTAAATTGTAAGGTTAGATAGTCTATTAGAGATTATTCTTTTTTCTTAAGGTAGGTATGTAATGCTATGAACTTCCCTCTCAGAACGACTTTCGCTGCATCCCATAGAATTTGTGTTGTTGTGTGTTCATTTTCATTGGTTTCCAAGAAGTTTTTAATTTCTTCCTTGATCTCCTTGGTAACCCATTCATTGTTTAATAACATGCTATTTCACTCCCATGTGTTCAAATGTCTTTGCATGTTCTTGTTGCTATTGATTTCTAGTTTCATGCTGTTGTGATCTAAGATACTTGATATGAATAAATCCTCTTTAACTTGTAGAAACTTAGTTTGTGTCCTATCATGTGGTCTATCTTTGAGAATGTCCCATGTACACTTGAAAAGAATGTGAATTGTATAGTTTGGGCGTGTAATTCTCTGTAGATATCTATTAAATCCATTTGGTTTAGTGCATCATTTAGAGTCCCTGTTTTCTTGTTAAGTGTTTTTTTAGAGGATCTATCCAGCGATGTTAGCGGGGTGTTAAAGTCCCCTGCTATGATTGTATTGCTATCGATTTCTCCTTTGAAGTCTTCCAGAAGATTTTTAATACATTTTGGTGCTCCTATATTGAGTGTATATATGTTTATCAAGATTATATTTTCCTGTTGGGTAGATCCTTTCAATATTATGTAGTGGCCTTCTTTATCTCTAGTTATGACCTTCATTTGAAAATCTATTTTATCAGATATGAGAATTGCTACCCCAGCTTTTTTTTGCTTTCCATTTGCTTGGAAAATTTTTTTCCATCCCTTCACTTTCAACCTATGTGAGTCTTTTGTTGAGAGGTTGGTCTCTTGTAAACAACATATAGATGAGACATGCTTTCTTATCCAATCAGCTACTCTGTGTCTTTTTATGGGAACATTCAATCCATTTACGTTTAAGGTGATTATTGATATGTACTTATTTATTGCCATTTTTGTTTAGTGTGGTTCTATTTTTCTTCCCATTTCTACTGCTAATTACAGCAGTCCTTTTAACATTTCTTGTAGTGCTGGTTTGGTGCTAGTGTATTCCCTTAGCCTTTTTTTGTCTGGGAAGGTCTTTATTTGACCTTCTATTTTGAATGATAGCCTTGCTGGGTAGAGTAGTCTTGGATTCAGATTCTTGTTTTTCATGACTTTGATTACTTCATGCCATTCTCTTCTGGCCTGTAGTGTTTCTTGTGAGAAGTCAGCTGAGAGCCTTATGGGGTTCCCTTTGTAGGTAACCTGTTGCTTATCTCTTGCTGCTTTTAGGATTCTCTCTTTGTCTTTAATTTTTGGCATTTTGATTACTATGTGTCTTGGTGTGGGCCTGTTTGGGTTCTTCTTACTTGGGACTCTCTGTGCTTCTTGAACTTGAATGCCTTCTTCCTTCACCCAATTAGGGAAGTTTTCTCTCACTATTTTTTGGAATATATTCTGTATCCCTTGCTCATTTTCTTCTTCTTCGGGGACTCCTATGATGCGAATATTATTACGTTTCCATTGGTTCCACAGTTCTCTTAAGCTGTCTTCCTGTTTTTTAATAGTTTTTTCCTTTTGTTTTTCTGATTGGTTGATTTTTTCTACCCTGTCTTCTAATTCACTGACCCGGTCCTCAGCTTCATCCACTCTGCTTTTTAAACCTTCCAATGTGTTTTTCATTTCTGATATGTCATTTTTTATCTCTTCTTGTTGGTTTTTAATTTCCAATTGGCTTATTTTCAGTGTCTCTATGTCCTTACTCATGCTGTTCAGCTTCCTCAAGATCATGGCTCTGAATTCTAGCTCTGTTAACATGCCTAATTGGTCCACATTGATCTCTTCTTCGGTGGAGGTCTCTTGCTCTTTCATTTGGCTTCTGTTTCTGTGTTTCACCATTTTGGCTATCGCTGTGGGCTTTGGAGCCTGTCAAGTTTTCCCTGTGGGTGTTGGTGTTCTGCTGTTTGTGGCTCCCTCTCCTTTGTTTAGATAAGCAAGGGAGGACCCACGTTGAACACCACTGTCAAGTCTTACTTTCCTGGTTAAAGTTGCCAGCCCAGGAAAGGTACTGTTATCCTCTAGCTTTTAGCCTGGAGGCTAGCAGTCTAGGTTAATTGATGAGTTTTGGGTTGTCAGTTGATTGAAAAACTCCCTCTGGTGCTCAGCCAAGGGGCTTTCACGAGGGTGGGGCAGATGCTGGTTGTTAGTGAGCCTCAATTAGCACTTCAATGGCCCACAGGGTGGGGTTGGATCTCTGAGGGAGGGGCTGCTGCCTCTCCTCAGGGCCCTGGGAAGGAGCAATGTGGCCACAGTCCTGCGTGGCTGCACTCAGCGAAAGCTCTGAGCGCCCTCCAAACCCCGAGTGTCCCGACGCAGTTCCAGTCCAGTCCGCCCTCCCTCTGCCGGAGCCCAAGGTGAGTGGCTGTGGCTGTTTCAGCCTCTGTCCCGGCTGCGCTGTGGAGCCACCTGGGAGTGTGACCCGAGGGCCCTGCTCCCAGCTAAGGCCGCTTCCGAGCTGCCGACCGTGGGCTCCCAGCCTCGTCTCGCACCTTCGCAAGCCTACCGGGATGTAGTCAGTGTCCCTCATTGTATGTTCCTCGCAAGCTGCTTTTCTGTTGCTTTTTCCTGTCAATTTGTCTGTGTTATAGTTGTAATTCCAGTTTGGTTCTGGGAGACGGTCTGTGTAGCTCCGTTAACTCCGCCGCCATTTTTCAGTCCCTGACCTTTTAATATTTCTTGCAGTGCTTGTTTGGTGCTAATGTAATCCCTTAGCCTTTTTTTTTTTTTGTCTGGAAAGTTCTTTATTTGACCTTCTGTTTTGAATGATACTCTTGCTGGGTAGAGTAGTCTTGGATTCAGATCTTTGTTTTTCATGATGTTGACTACCTCATGCCATTCCCTTCTGGCCTGTAGTGTTTCTGTTGAAAAGTCAACTGAGAGCCTTATGGGGTTTCCTTTGTAGGTAAACTGCTGATTATCTCTTGTTGCTTTTAGGATTCTCTCTTTGTCTTTAATTTTTGGCATTTTGATTACTATGTGTCTTGGTGTGGGCCTGTTTGGGTTCTTCTTATTTGGGGCTCTCTGTGGTTTTTGAACTCGAATGCCTTCTTCCTTCACCAAATTAGGGAATTTTATTGTCACTATTTCTTCAAATATAGTCCCTAATCCTTGCTCATTTTCTTCTTCTTCTGGGACTCTATGATGCAAATGTTATTACTTTTCCAGTTGTCCCACAGTTCTCTTATGCTGTCTTCCTGTTTTTTAATTATTTTTTCCTTTCGGTTTTTTGATTGGTTGATTATTTCTACCCTATCTTCTAATTCACTGATCCGGTCCTTGGCTTCCTCTATTTTGCTATTTAGACCTTCCAATGTGTTCTTTATATTTGATATGTCATTCTTCATTTTCTCTTGGTTGTTTTAAATTTCCAACTGGTTCATTTTCAACATTTCTATGTCTTTACTCATGGTGCTCATGTCCTTACACATGCTGTTGAGCTTCCTCAAGCTCTGAATTCTAGTTCTGTTAACTTGCTTAACTGCACCTCGTTTATCTCCTCTTTGGTAGAGGCCTCTTGTTTTTTCATTTGGCTTTTGTTTCTGTGTTTCACCATTTTGTTGTCACAGTGGGCTTTGGAGTCTGCCAAATTTTCTCTGTGGGTGTTGGTGTTCTTCTGTTGAGGCTCCCTGTTCTGTGTTTGGATGAGCCAGGGAGGAGCCACATTACACACCACTGTGAAGTGTTACTTTTTTGGTTAGAGTTTCTAGCCCAGAGATGGTACAGTTATCCTCTAGCTTTTTGCCTGGCGGCTATCAGTTGTCGTTAGCTGAAGAGCCTAGGCTTCTCAGTTGAATTAAACACTTCCTGAGGTGCTCAGTGTAAGGTGATTTCCCGAGGGTGGGGCAGATGCTGGTTGTTCATGGTCCCAATTTGCATTTCAATGTCCACCCGGTGGGGTTGAATCTCTGAGGGAGGGGCTGCTGCCTCTCCCCAGAACCCTGGGAAGGAGTAAGATGACCACCATCTTGTGTTGCCGTAACTCAGCAAAAGCTCTGAGCACCCTTCAAATCTCTAGTGTCCCCACACAGTTCCAGTGCAGCCGGCCCTCCCTCTGCCAGAGCCCAAGTTGAGTGGCTGTGGCTATTTTAGTCTCTGTCCTGGCTCTGCCCTGTGGAGCCACTTGGTAGTTTAACCAAATGGCAGTGCTCACAGCTCAGGCCGCTGCTCACAGCTAAGGCTGTTGCTCACCATGGGCTCTCAGCCCCCCCTCACACCTCCGCAAGCCTACCAGGATTGAGTCAGAGTCCCTGGTTATGTGGTCCTCCAAGCTGCTTTTCTGTTGCTTTTTCCTACTATCTGTCTTTATTTTTGTTGTAATTCCAGTTTGGTCCGGGGAGATGGTCTGTGTAGCTTCCATTTAATCCGCTGCCATTTTTCAGAACCAGGAACTAGTTTTTTGAGACTTTAGTTTTTAATTTTGAAAGGATTCCATAATAAATTTCTAATACACTTTGTTAGTAGTAAAAAAATATGAAGACCACAATCATTGATGAAAAATATGGGTGACATGTACTCAAATAAGAGTGACAAAATGTAAAAGATCTTGATTATTTACTGCCTTTTTGCTGTTGATTGAAGTGCATATAGTGGTTTATGGCAGTAGAGGATACTCTTGCCAACCCTTTTTGATAATACTTCTGCTCCAAAGTCTGTAACAGCCCCAAATGTGTGTCAATTCAAAGTTCTGATTAAATTACAGCTCTAATTGAATAACTATATTTTGAAGCATTTTCCAAAATCCTTGGCCAGTTTTATTTTTGCATATTTAAAGCTGGACATATTTCCCTTGGTTTTAATTTCAATCATATCCATCTTGCCCAGTGAGTAGATAAAAGCACCTTGCCTTAACAGAAATTTAAAGAAAATGCATTTGGAGATAATGTGCATGAGGGATGATAAAATAATTTCTAATAAACCCTTTTACATTTCTTGGTTCCTGAATTTTTTAGGCTGAGCCATAGGTAGAAGATGGTTCCTGATACATTTAAAATGTGCTACGGCCCCTAATTCTTGTTTACTTTCTCCTAAATCTTCTAAGAGGGATAAAGACAATAGAGACATCTGGCCCAACACAGAAAGTTGCTTTTTGAAAAAAACTCTGGTCTCTTAAGGAAGCCTTTAGGTGGTATAAAATACATGATATTTTCCCCATTGGCCTGATTTTGAATATTGCAATTGGAACTGGAATCTCTCCTTAGTTTTGTGTTGTTCCTTCTATTTAATCCTTTCATGAATCTTTTACCAAAAATGAACTCATTTTAATATGAAGTGGTGAAATGATACAGTTATATAATCCAGCAAAGAAATCTAATTTGAAATTATGTCAATTAGAATGTGGCAGGACTTCTGGCCCTTGCAATAATCTACTATTACTATATAATAATCTACTAATCTACTATTGTACATTTTTTTAGTTTGTTTATTTTGTTCTTAGATGCCTTTCACTGAGAATATTGTATTTTTGTTTTTTATCAAATCAGAAATCAACATATTGTACCTGGTAACTTTCATAGAGGAAGATGAAAGGCAATGTGAGAGTTTAGTTCTGGTGTCTCAAGCATGGGGCTCCAGGTACCCTATAGCAGGCTACTTTTGACCTGAGACCAGCAAGCAGATGGTTGCAGCAGAGCTAAAATTTAGCTGTGGGCTTGATGCTAATTGGAGCCTTTCCAGAGGCCATAGAGTTAGTGCTACTCAGATAAGTGTGAGTTTATTGTGGGAGAAAAGTTGTTGCCTATGTCATTCTAAAATAAATGTTAAGTCCTGCAGGTGTGGCTCTGGTTGAGAATCACCATTTCGATTCCCAGTCAGGATACATGCTCAGATTGTGGGCCCAATCTCCAGTGGGAGGCATGCAGGAGGCGGTCAATTAATGTTCTCTCTCATCAATGTTTCTATCTCTCCTTCTCTTTCTAAAATCTATAAAGAAAAACATTTTTTACATAAATAAAATAAATGTTAAGTTGCAAATCTGGTTTAATAAGCCCTCTCAGTGATTGTGATCCACACCAAAGTCTGAAAACAGATGCTTCTAGCTGGCATAGATATCCTTTTCTGTTATATCTCTCAGGACCAATCTGTGGTCTACCTTGTCTCATTACAGTTAATTCTTACACTCTTAAAAGTACCATTCATATCTACAAGTTAATAATTCTCTTGATTCCCAAACCCCTTAATACCTTATCTGTCCCAGATGTAACAAAGAGCTTTTATTCTGTAGGCTGACTATATAATTGTTAATGACTGATTTATATTAGGAAAGATTCTGAGGGAAGACTTAAGGCTTGTGTGAAAGACTGCTGTGATCACTTAGTTAGGTCCACCATGGATACTGGTGGCTTATTGTCAGGTACTCCTCCATGCCTCCAGGATTTTACAGTGAATCTTCTCATTTCTTACAAGATGGCCAGCCTTATAAATGCATTATAAATTAATAAATATATTTATGTGAACCTCAAACTATGGCATCTTTCTGCAGTCCCTAATCATAAATTAATTCACACTCAGAGCCTTTTTGGCCTGAAATGCAGAAACACACATAAAAAATAAAGAGGAAGAGTTTATAAACCACCTGAATAATTTCCCATTAATATTGTAGAAGAAAGTTCTACATTGAGTTATTTCCTTCTGACTGTTCAACTTGAAATTACTGAGATTTCAAATCCAGCATTATGGTAAAGGTTGGTTAGTTTCCAGCTTTATGTCAGCAAATTATCGTAAGGACATATTTTATTTAACATCAATGCTAGAGAATAATTGCAAATGTAGGAAAACATCAAAAACAATTTAACATAATTTATGATATCCATTAATTTAAAAAATATTTAATGAGCATAAGTACTTGGAATTGTGTTAAGGTTTAGGAATAAAAAATGGATGATATATAGTTCATGATACCAACAACTCTAGAAGAGTAAGCTGATGTAATAGTTTACTGTGCCAGAGCCTGTGATAGTGGTATGCCCAAGGGACAAATGAAGGTAGAATGGAAAAGATAGAAACAGAAGGCTTTCGGTGAAAAGCTGGATAAGACTGTCCTGAAAGACAAATATAAATTATATAGAAGATCAAACAAAGAGGGAAAGAGAAGACAAGCAGAGAAACCAGCAAGAGTGAAAAGTTAGAGGTGACATATACAGCAAGATGTATTAATTAGTTATAAGTGGCTAGAGACAAGGCTTTGTGGGGGAGGAAAGGAGAAAGGGTAAAATGAAATTTAGGCTGCAGAGATGAGTAGGGGCAAGAGCTAACCAATAAGAGTAGGCAAGTTTATTTGAGGACTAACCAGCTCTGAGTTAATTTTGATTTCTTCATTGCTATCATTTCTCTGTGCTACTGTTCAGAGTAATCCTGGTACAGTTCATTCCACGTCAATTTTGTCCATTTGGAAACTAATCTACTAAATACAGGTTGAAAGACATTATACTGTCCTGGGAAATTTTTACAAGAAAAAGTTGCTGACATACACATGGTTAGTTTATCTGGGAAGTGGTGTTTGCATATGACTGTTGTTGACTTTCTCCTGGTGTACATGGAAGATTAGCCTGCCACCATGAATTCTAATATAAATTCTAACAGGAGTTACTCAAAGATTTTTAGTAGAAGTAGGGGGACCATTTTAGAGTCCTACATTCTCAGAATTAGAAAAGCCTTCAATATTTAAACCTTATCTGGTTCAAATTTCCCCTTTATAGAACAGTGGATTAAATCAATGAGATGTTATTTTTCTTTTTACAAGTGTCTACAGGTAGGCGGTCTGGGGCTTGTGCTATAGCTCTGGGAATTTATAAATGTCCTAGGCTGCTTCCTTATTTCTGTTCTGTTTCCCATAGTCTGTCTCCCATCCATAAGGTCAGCTCATAATCTCACTTATGGTCACTGTAGATTTAGCCATCTTGTTGGCCTCTCAAGAAGAAAGGAGGAAGAAAGAGGATGGGGAAAGGCAGAAACCAGTCCCATCCAGCAGACTAAGATCCCTTTCACAGTTTTATTCACAAACTATACCCAATGACTTTTACATATATCTCATTAGTCAGAACTGTCACACGACAACCTCTACTTGCAAAGGAGAATGGAAAATACTTTTTTTAGTTGGCATGTTGTATAGACAATTAAGAATCTCTTGCCATGCCCTGGCAGTTCAGTTGATTAGCATGTCGTCCTGACATGCCAAGGTTGTAAGTTAGATCCCTGGTCTGGGCACATAACAGAATCAAGCAATGAATGCATAAATAAGTGGAACAACAAAATTGATGTCTCTCTCCCTCTCTCTCTAATCAGTAAAAAATAATGCATCTCTTGTCATAGCTGAGGTTTGGCCTGCAAATAGTATCTGGTTTCAAATCTCATAACTATCACTGCTAGGTTTCACTCTTCCTCTTCCTGACTTTCAAAATGCAAGTGCTCTGCCAGAATCCTCCAAATCTGCAGTTCCCCACTTTGTGTTTGATATGTTATCAGCACTATATTAACGAGCCAATGTTCTCTCTTCAGCACACTTCTTTTTTTATCCTCTCAAATATTCATCACTGGTGTCAACATATGTGCTCATATGGGTTCACACATATGTACATGTATACATGTGTTTGAATGCTCTGAGCTAATGTATAATCTGACATTATTTCATGAGGCAGAAATTAATAATTTTTTATTCCTTTTTTAAAAATTTTGTATTTATTAATTTGTTTTTGTTACAGATATTTCTCATTTTCCCCCCATTGACACCGTCTTCCCCTTCTCTCCCACCCCTTCTCCAGCATTTTTGTCTATGTTCATTGATCATGCATGAATGCATGTAAGTTCTGTGGTTTATCTCTTCACCCGCAAAACTCTACTCCTCTGAGGTTTGTCAGTCTGTACCTCACCTCTGTCTCTGGGTTAAATTGTTTAGCAGTTTGTTTACTTCATTATATTCCACAAGTAGGCGAGATCATGTGATATATGTCTTTCTTTGCTTGGCTTGTTTCGCTTAGCATAATACTCTCCAGGTCCCTCCATGCCATCTCAAAATATAAGAGATCATTCTTTTTGTACAGCTGCATAGTATTCCATTGTGTACATGTACCACAGCTCTTTTTTCCACTTATCTACTGATGGACAAGGGTTGTTTCTAGATCTTAGTTATTGTAAATAGTGCTGCTGTGAACAAAGGGGTACTTATGTTCTTTCCGACTGGTGTTTCAGGTTTCTTAGGGAATATTCCTAGAAGTGGGATCATTGGGTCAAACGGAAGTTCAATTTTTAACTTTTTGAAGTAACGCCATAGTGTTTTCCACAGTGGCTGCACCAGTGTGCATTCCAACCAGCAGTGTACTAGAGTACCCTTTTCTCCACACCCTCGCTAACACTTGTTGTTTGATTATTTATTGATGGCAGCCATTCAAACAGGTGTGAGGTAATACCTCATAGTTGTTCTAATTTGCATCTCTCAGGTGATTAGTAATGTTGAGCATTTCTTCATATGTCCTTTGGCCATTTTTATGTCCTTTTTGGAGAGGTGTCTATTTAGGTCCTCTGCTCATTTTTTAATTGGGTTCTTTGTCTTCCTTTGTTGAGTTGTATGAGCATTCTATATATTTTGGAAATTAACCCCTTATCTAATGCATAATTGGCGATTATGGTCTCCCATATAGTGGGATCCCTTTCCATTTTGATGTTTTTATCTTTTGCTGTGCAGAAGCTTTTGAGTTTGATGTAGTCCCATGTGTTCATTTTTTACTTTGTTTCTGTTGCCATAGGTGTTGTATCAGTAAAAATTCTGCTGCATATGATGCCTGAGATTTTGTTGCCTACATTTTCTTCTATAATTTTTATGGATTCATGAGTTACATTTAACTCTTTTATACATTTTGAGTTTATTCTGTGTAAGGTGAAAGGTGGTGTTCTAGCTTCATTTTTTTTCTAAGTAGCTGTCCAATTTTTCCAACACCATTTATTGAAGAGACTATCTTGATTCCACTGTATACTCTTGCCACCTTTGTCAAATATTAATTGACATATTGTCTTGGGTCAATTTCTGGGTTCTCTATTTTGTTCCATTGATTTATCTGCCTGTTCTTGTGCCAGAACCAAGTTGTTTTGATTACAGTGGCTTTGTAGTATAACCTGAAATTTGGTAATGTGATCTCTCCTACTTTGTTTTTGTTTTTTAAGATTGCTGTGGCTATTCAAGGTCTTTTTTGGTTTCATATAAACTTTTGGAGTGTTTGTTCTAGTTCTGTGAAGTATGTCGTTGGTATTTTGATGAGGATTGCATTGAATCTACAGACTGCTTTGGGTCATATGGACATTTTATTTATTTATTTATTTATTTATTTATTTAATCCTCATCCGAGGACATTTTTCGATTTTTTGTACAGACAGAGTGGGAGGGAGAGAGAGGAAGAGAGAGAGAGGGAAACATCGATGTGAAAGGGACACATTGAGTGGCTGCCACCCGCACGACCAACCAGGGCCAGGGACAAACTGCAACCGAGGTACATGCCCTAAGCGGGAACCAAACCTGGGTCTCTCCGGATCGCAGGCGGACGCTCTAACCGCTGAGCCAAACCAGCCAGGGCTGACATTTTAATGATGTTAATTTTTCCAATCCCTGAACAAGGTATATGCTTCCACTTTTTTATATCTTTCTCTATTTTTTTTCAGTGACCTGTAGTTTTCTTTGAAGAGGTCCCTTACTTCTTTGGTTATGATTATTCCTAGGAATCTTAATTTTTTTTGCTGTAATGGTAAATGGAATTGTCTTTTCAATTTCTCTTTTTGTGAGTTTATTGCTGGTGTATAAGAATGCAGCATGTATGCATAACCAAAGGACATGAACAACAAAGCCAGGGATGGAGTGGGGGGGATGAGAGAAGGGTGTCAATGGGGAAAAAAAAGAGAAACATCTGTAACAAAAATAAAATTAAATCAAAAAAAGAAAAATATATATTTATTATAAACAAAAGTAATGCCATTGATTTCTTTTTAAAAAACTTTTTTAAATAATTAATTTATTTTTGTTACAGAAGTTTCTCCTCCCCCCCCCGATATTCCACACCCCCTCCCTCACTGCCTTGTCCCCAGCTTTGTTATCCATGTCTATTGTTCATGCATACATGAACATAAGTTTTGTGGTTTATCTCTCCCTCTCACCTCCTCTTCTGAGAATTTTCAGTCTGTAACCCCCTTCTACATCTTTGGGACTACCCCATTCCTCATATTATTATGTTCAATATATTCCACAAATAAGTGAGATCATGTGATATTTTTCTTTCTCTGCTTGGCTTTTTTGGCTTAGGATAATGCTCTCCAAGTCCCTCCATGTCGTCTCAAAGGATAAAAGATCTTCCTTTCTTACAACTGCATGGTACTCCATTGCATATCTGCACCAGAGATTTTTTATCCATTTGTCTACTGATGAACATTAGGGCTGTTTCCAGATCTTAGCTATGTAAATAGTGCTCCCCTGAATATGGGGTACATATATAATTTTTTTTATTTGAAAAAAAAATTTATTTAATAATTTATTTATTTTTTTGCAGAAGTTTCTCCTTTTTCTGCCACTGATTCCCCCTCCCCCTCCTTCCCTGCCCTGTCCCCAGCTTTGTTTTATCCATGTCCATTGTTCATGCATACATGCATATAAATTCTATGGTTTATTCCTCTCTGCCCCACCCCACTCCCTCTTCTGGGGATTGTCAGTCTGTACCCCACTTCCACGTCTCTGGTACTACCCCATAACTCAGACTGTTATGTTAATTATCCTCCACAAATAACTGAGATCATGTTATATTTGTCTTTCTCTGCTTGGCTTGTTTTAATTAGGATAATATTTCCCAGGTATCCATGTCGTCTCAAAGAATAAGAGATGTTTTTATTCTTACAGCTGCATAGTACTCCATTGTGTATATGTACCACAGCTTTTTGATTCATTTGTCTGTTGATGGACATTAGGGCTATTTCCAAATCTTAGGTATTGTAAATAGTGCTGCTGTGAACATGGGGGTACATATATTCTTTCTGATTTGTGTTTCAGGCTTCTTAGGGTATATTCCTAGAAGTGGGATCACTTGGTCAAATTGAAGTTCCAATTTTTGATATTGTGAGGTAAGAGCATATTGTTTTCCATAGTGGCTGCACCAGTCTGCATTCCCACCAGCAGTGTACTAGAGTCCCCTTCTCTCCACACCCTTGCCAACACTTGTTGTTTGATGATTTGTTGATGGCGGCCATTCTGACAGGTGTGAGATGATACCTCATTGTTGTGTTAATTTGCATCTCTCTGATGATTAGTGATGTTGAGCATTTCTTCTTATGTCTCTTAGCCATTTTTATGTCCTTTTTGGAGAGGTGTCTATTTAGTTCCTCTGCCCATTTTTTAATTTTTTTTTTTGTCTTTTTTTTGTTGAGATGAATGAGTACTCTCTATATATTGGAAATTAACCCTAATCTGATGTATCCTTGGCAATAATGCTCTTCCATAGAGTGGGTTGCCTTTCCCTTTTTATGGTAGTTTCTTTTGTTGTGCAGAAGCTTTATAGTTTGATGTAGTCCCATGTATTCATTTTGTCTTTTGTTTCTGTTTTCTTAGGAGATGTATCAGTGAAAATTCTGCTGCGTATGTCTGAAATTGTGTTGCCTACAGTTTCTTTTAGGATTTTTATGGATTCATGAGTCATAATTAAGTCTTTTATCCATTTTGAGTTTATTCTTGTGTATGGTGTAAGTTGATGGTCTAGTTTCATGTTTTTGCATGCAGCTGTCCAATTTTCCCAACACCATTTATTAAAGAAGCTGTCTTTACTCCACTGTATGCTCTTGCCACCTTTGTGAAATATTAATTGAGCATATTTTCTTGGGTTTATTTCTGGGTTCTCTATTCTGTTCCATTGATCTATGTGCCTGTTCTTGTGCCAATACCAAGCTGTTCTGATAACAGTGGCTTTGTTGTATAACCTGAAATCTGGTAATGTGATCTCTTCAATTTTGTTCTTCTTTTTAAAGATTGCTGTGGATATTCGAGGTCTTCTTTAGTTCCATATGAACTTTTGAAGTATTCATTATAGTTCTGTGAAGTATGTTGTTGGTATTTTGATGGGGATTGCACTGAATCTATAGATTGCTTTGGGTAGTATGGACATTTTAATGATGTTATTCTTCCGATCCATGAACAAGGTATATGCTTCCATTTTTTCATATCTTCCTCTATTTCTTTTTTTAATGAACTGTAGTTTTCTGCTAACAAGTTCTTTATTTCTTTAAATAAACTTTCTTGGTTAAGGTTACTCCTAGATATTTTAATTTTTTTGCCATGATGGTAAATAGCATTTTTTTTTTCTTTTAGTTTATCTTTCTATGAGTTCATCATTGGTGTATAAGAATGTCGTCAATTTCTTGATATTAATTTTTTATCTTGCTACTTTGCCAAATTCATTTATTAAGTCTAGTATATTTTTGATAGAGTCTTAACGGTTTTCTATGTACAATATTATGTCATCTTCAAATAATGACAATTTTACTTCCTTCTTTCACATTTGGATCCCCCTTATTTTTTCTTCATGTCTAGTTGCTGTAGCTAAGACTTCCAGTACTATGTTAAATAAGAGTGTTGAAAGTGGGCATCCCTGTCTTGTTCCCATTTTTAAGGGAAATGCTTTTAGTGTTTGGCCATTGAGTATGATTTTGGCTATAGGTTTTCATATATGGCCATTATTATGCTGAGATATGATCTTTCTATTTCCACATTGCTGAGTGTTTTCATCAAAAATGGGTACTGGATTTTGTTGAATGCTTTTTCACCATCTATTGATATGACCATATGATTTTTATCTTTCACTTTGTTTATGTGGTGTATCACATTTATTTATTTGCAAATGTTGTACAATCTTTGCATGCCTGGGATGAAACCCACTTGATCATGACGAGTAATTTTTTTGATGTATTGCTGGATCCTATTTGCTAACACTTTGTTAATGATGTTAGCATCTGTGTTCATCAGAGATATTGGCCTGTAGTTTTCTTTCTTTGTAGTTTCTTTATTCGGTTTTGAAATAAGGATTATGCTGGTCTCATACAATAAGTTTGGAAATGTTCCTTCTTGGAATTTTGGAATAGTTTGAGGAGAATGGGTATTATATCTTCTTTGAATGTTCAGTAAAAATTCCCAGTGAAGCCATCTGGGCCTGGGCTTTTGTTTGCTAAAAGTTTCTTTCTTTCTTTTTTTTTTTAAATTAATTTATTTATTTTTGTTACAGATGTTTCTCATTTTTATAACACTGATTCCTCCCTCTCTCTCCCCCCACCTTGTTCCCAACTTTGTTGTCCATGTCCATTGTTCATGCACACATGTATATAATTTCTGTGGTTTATCTCTCCTCCCAAACCCCTCTTCTGCGGATTGTCAGTCTGTACCCCACTTTGATGTCTCTGTGACTACCCCCTTCCTCAGACTGTTATGTGCCTTATATTCCACTAATAAGTGAGATCATATGATACTTGTCTTTCTCTGTTTGGTTTGTTTCATTTAAGATAATACTTTCTAGGTCCCTCCATGTTGTCTCAAATGATAAGAGATATATCTTTCTTATAGCTGCATAGTTCTCCGTTGTGCATATGTACAACAGCTTTTTTATCCATTCGTCTACTGATGGACATTTTGGCTGTTTCCAGATCTTAGCTATTGTAAATAGTGCTGCTACAAATGTGGGGATGCATATATGCTTTTTAATTGGTGTTTCATACTTCTTAGGGTATATTCCTAGAAGTGGCATCACTGGGTCAAATGAAAGTTTAATTTTTAATTGTTTGAAGTAACACGATATTTTTCCCCATAGTGGCTGCACTAGTATGCATTCCCACAGGCAGTGTACTTGAATCCCCTTTTCTCCACACCCTTGCCAACACTTGTTGTTTGATGATTTGTTAATGGCGGCTATTCTGACAAGTGTGACGTGATACCTCATTGTTGTTTTAATTTACATCTCTGTGATGATTAGTGATGTTGAGCATTTCTTCAAATGTCTCTTTGCCATTTATATCTCCTGTTTGGAGATATTTAGTTCCTCTGCTCATTTTTTAATTGGTTTCTTTGTCTTCCTTTTGTTGAGTTATATGAGCACTCTCTATATATTGGAAATTAATTCCTTATCAGATATATCATTGGCAATTATGCTCTCCTATACAGTGGGTTGCCTTTCCATTTTGATGATTGTATCTTTTACTGTGCAGAAGCTTTTGCTGTTTGATGTAGTTTCATGTGTTCATTTTCTCTTTTGTTTTTGTTTCCTTAGGTGGTGTACCAGTGAAAATTCTGCTGCATATGATGTCTGAAATTGTGTTGCCTACAGTTTCTTCTAGGAGTTTTATGGATTCATGAGTTACATTTACGTCTTTTATCCATTTTGAGTTTATTCTTGTGTATGGTCTAATTTGTTCGTCTAGTTTTATTTTTTTCCTATGTTGCTGTCTAATTTTTCCAACATAATTTATTAAAGACGCTGTCTTTACTCCACTGTGTGTTATTGCTCCCTTTGTCAAATATTAATTGAGCATATTGTGTTGGTTCCATTTCTGAGTTCTTTATTCTGTTCCACTGTTCTATATGCCTGTTCTTGTGCCAGTACCAGGCTCTTTTAATAACAGTGGCTTTGTAGTATAACCTGAAATCTGGTAATGTGATCTCTCCAACTTTTTTCTTCTTTTTCAAAATTGTTGTGGCTATTCCGGGTCTTATTGGTTCCATATGAACTTTTGAAGTATTTGTTTTAGTTCTGTGAAGTATGTTGTTGGTATTTTGATGTGGATTGCATTGAATCTATACATTGCTTTGGGTAGTATGGACATTTTAATGATGTTAATTCTTCTGATCCATGAACAAGGTATGTGCTTCCACTTTTTTTATATCGACCTCTTTTTCTTTTTTCAATGACTTGTAGTTTTCTGAAAATAGGGGCTTTATTTCTTTGGTTAAGTTTATTCTTAGGTATCTTAAGTTTTTTTGCTGCAATGGTAAACACAATTGTTTTTTAATTTTTAATTTTTCTTTTTGTGATTTTATCATTGGTGTATAAGAATGCTGTGTATTTCTTGGCCTTAATTTTGTATCCTGCTACTTTGCCTAATTGATTTTTTAATCTAATAAATTTTTATGGAGTCTTTGGGATTTTCTACGTATAGTATCACATCATCTGCAAATAATGACAGTTTCACATCCTCCTTTCTTTTTGGGATTCCTTTTATTTTTTCTTCCTGTCTGATTGCTGTGGCCAAGACTTCCAGTACTATGTTAAGTAAGAGTGGCAAAGGTGGGCATCCTTGCCTTGTTCCTGTTCTTAAGGGAAAGGCTTTTAGTTCTTGCCCATTTAGTATGATGTTGGCTGTAGGTCTTTTATATATTGGATTTTGTCAAAATCTTTTTCAGTGTCTATTCATATGATTATATGATTTTTATCTTTTATTTTGTTTATGGTGTATCACATTTTTCGATTTGTGAATTTTGTACCAACCTTGAATTCCTGGGGTGAAATGACTTGGAGACCAAAAAAAAACAAAAAACAAAAACAGTTCAAAAGATCAATGAAACAAAGCTGGTATTTTAAAAGATAAGATTGATGGACCCTTAGCTAGACTCACCAAGAAACAAAGAGAGAGAGAACCCAAATACACAAAATCAGAAATGAAAGAAAAGAAATAATAACTGACACCAGAGAAATACAAAGTATTGTTAACAGATATTATGAACAATTATACAGCAACAAATTTGATGATCTAAGCAAAATGGACCAATGTCTAGAAACACAGGTTCTCCCAAAACTTAACCGGAAAAAGATAGAAAACGTGAACAGACCAATAACAACAAAAGAAATTGAAGATGTCATCAAGATTCTCCCAGCAAACAAAAGCCCAGGCCCAGATAGCTTCATGGGGGAATTTTACTGAACATTCAAAGAAGAATTAATACCCATTCTCCTCAAACTATTTCAAAAGGTTTAAGAAGAAGGAAGACTTCCAAACTCGTTTTATGAGTCCAGCATAATTCTAATTCCAAAACCAGAAAGACACTACAAAGAAAGAAAAGTACAGACCAATATCCCTGATGAACATAAATCCCAAAATTCTGAACAAATTACTAGCAAATCGAATCCAGCAATACAGCAAAAAAATTATTTGCCATGTCCAAGTGGGATTCTTTCTTTGTCTTTAACGTTTGACATATTTATTATGATGGGTCTAGCTGTGAGCATCCTGGGGTTCTTCCTTCTTGGGACTCTCTGTGTTTCCTGGACATGTGTGACTATTTTCTTCACCATTTTAGGGAAGTTTTCTGTCATTATTTCTTCAAACAGTTTCTCTGTTTCTTTCTCTGATTCTTCTCCTTTTGGTATCCTTATAATGCGAATGTTTTTCCTTTTTGTGTTGTCCTACACCTCCCTTAAACTTTCCTCCTGCTTTAAAAAAATATTTTTTTTTATTTGTTGCTTTATTTGAGTGTTTCTTTCTACCGTGTCTTCTAAGACACTGATTTGGTCTTCAGCTTCTTCTAATCTACTACTGAACCCTTCTAAGGTATTTTTCATAACCACTATGTCATTCTTTATTTCCTCTTGATTTTTATGCATAGCTTCTACTTCTTTTTTTAAGCTGAAGTAATTCCCAGTGAGCTCTTAATAATTCTTATTAAGTTGCCTGTAGTTCTCACCAAATTGTTTGAGCACCCTTAAAATTATTGCTTTGAATTCTTTATCTGACAAGTTGCTATCTTCCATTTTTTATAGGTCCTTCTCTGGTGATTCCTCTTTTTCTACCCTTTGGGTGCTGTTTCTTTGTTTCCCCATTTTAGCCATCTGGTAGCTCTAGACCTGCTGAGGGATGTTTAAATGTGTATGCAGCTCACTGTATAGCAAATAAGTCTACTGTGCCTCTCAGACTGTTTTGTTGCATGTCATCTCCTTCCTTCTTTGGATCCTGAAGGATTGACTACTAGTGGCTGATATTCGTGTGTCCTGGTAGGTGCTGCTACTGGATTATGTGGGCCCCTCTGGAGCTGTGTTCCCAGATGGTCACTGATGTCACCTGTAGCTGTATAGCTCAGGCCCTGTTGGAGCCGCACTCCCTGCCCGTACCATGGGCAGCTGGATTTTTCAGTCCCTTTGGAGACTGGGCTTCACACCTATTTTGAGGGCAGCTTTGTTGCAGGGGCCTGCCTGGTGCCTCAGCTCCCAGGAGGTCCTGCAGGTTATTGGATCACACAGTCCCTTTGGAGACCCAGCTCTATACCTATCTTGTGGGCAGCTGGTTTGCACAGGCCTCTATAGTGCCTCAGCACCCCACAGGTCCTGTGGGTAACTGGATCACATAGTCCCTTTGGAGACCAGGCTTTATGCCTATTTTATGGGCTGCTGAGTTTCACAAGCCTCTCTGGTGCCCCAGCACCCCGCAGGACCCACAGGCAGCTGGATTGCATCAGTCCCTCTCAGGCTTCAGCTTCCCACAGCCCTTGTGCACTGCTGGGTCGCACAGGCCTCTGTGGAGACCCAGGTTCTGCTGCTGGGGGCTGTGGAGTGCTGCTACTGTGGGGGATGGTGCTGGGCTCCCCATCGTCTGAGGCAACCAGCACCTTGGCAGCTACACTAATGTGCACTGGTCTGTGTTGACACAAGTTGTCCACTGGTCCAATGATGCCAGGTGCACTGGTGGGCTCAGGTTGCTGGGCCCTAACTGCTCCCAATGCCTCCTCCCAGGGAAGACCTGGGATCTTCCAAAATGGTGGGACCTCCCAGCCTCACTTGGGGAAGCACCTTGAAGAGCCGCTTACCAGGGTAGCCAGCTGTTCCCATCCACAACACAGAAACCTTCTGCTCCACGTATCTGCACTGCTGGAGTTTGGTCATCCACCTTCACGTCCACTCACACTTTCTCACACAATAGCTCACTCTCTCGCCCACACACCCTCCCTCCAATCCTGCCCACCACCATCTTTTTCTCAGAACTTGATTTTTTAAATTTGTTTTACAATCTCCTTTCATGAAAGAGCTTGATTACTTTCTAACTCCTCGTCTGCCTTTGGAAAATTATCCTCTAAGAAAACACAGTTGGTTGCCTCATTTGTCAGCACATTAAAAAGACATTAAAAAAGAAGTCCATGTCTGCCCTGGCTGGTTTTGCTCAGTGGTTAGAGTATTGGCCTGCAGACCAGAGAGTGCAGGGTTCAGTTCCCAGTAAGGGCATGTACCTTGGTTGCCTTTCGTTCCCACCTTGGTTGGGGTCGTATGGGTGGCAACCACTTGATGTGTCTCTCTCAAATTAATGTTTCTCTCTCCCTTCCCCCTCTCTCCCACTCTATCTGAGAATCAATGCAAAAAAAAAGAAAAGAAAAGAAGTCCATGTCTTTCAGCACTAGAACTTAATCTCATATCTATGTTCTGGAAATTAAGACTTTAAAAAACAATTCCTTAAGAACTAATTAGAGGAAACTTGGTGTTTGTCTGTTTTGGCAGGAGTTTCTTTTCAATACGATATTAAGAAAATAAGGATGGATGATGACTTCACAGCACTGTTTTGTGAGCAGAAAAAAAATTTAAACTACTGGCATGTTAAATATTTTATCAAGCATGACCTTCCAAATTTAATTTATTTACTGGATGTTGTTTTCCTTTAATCAGTTGGAAAAAGATTTTAAAAAATAAAATAAAATAACACAATTTCATATTTAATGTATAGAATCATTCAGAATAAATATAGGTCATGATGTCTTTGAAAGAGATGATAATTTCAAGGTTCTCTGTAGATGTATAGTTCTTTAGGTATGAGGATGGGTACATGGGAAGTAATTATTTTAAAACTAATCAGGCATCCCTGCCCAGTGTAGCTTGGTTGGTTGAAGCATCCTTTCATGTACCTAGGTTCATAGGTTTGATTCCAGTCAGGGCACATGCCCAAGCTGTGGGTATTCCAAGGTAATCAATTGATGTTTCTCTCTCTTTCTCTCTCTCCTCTCCTTTCCTCTCCCTTTTTCTCTCTCTAAAAAAATAAATAAATATTTTTAAAATTAGTATTCTATAACCAAAACTAAACAAGCAGATGAGAAATTTCTCTAAGAATCAAATAAAATGTCTGGTAAAGAAGGGGCCGATTCCAAGGTACCGCTTTTTGCCATTTTCTGTCTTGTTCATTCATAGCCTATTTTCTCTTGCTCATCCCAATATTGCATCCTCTTCCTCTCCTCTCCTTACCCCAACCCATGTGGAGTGTTGCACATGCATTATTTATTTGGGTCCTCCAAACTAGCTCCCTTTACTTGAATAGAAAGCCTAGTAGCTCTGTTGGTTATAGAATAACCAACTTACTGTAATAGAGTATAAACTTATTTTGCTTTACAAATTCTTAGATAATACCAATTCATGAGTTTCCAATGAGAAAATAAATAAGAATGTGCTTTGGATTCTATATAAAGCATCACCTAAGTGCAAGAAATTATTATCATATAAAGGGTCAAGTGTTATGAGTGTAGTTAGCAATCATAGACTAGTCCACATGCACATATATATTTTTGCATGAACACACAGCCATACATTTATGTACAACCCTTTAATGTACATGTAAACATTTCCATTGGAGTCCTAGAATTGTCTTTGCTAGATTTAATTAGTTCATACATTTTCATTTTGATAGATAATGCCAAATTGCTCACCCAGAAAGGATGCATAAATATACACTCTTACTGACAATTGGTGAGGTTGCTTATTTCCTCATATTTTCATTAACAGTGTATATTAGGAAACATACTTTTGCTAATATTCAGGATGAAAAATGACATTTAATTTTAATACGTACTTTTGTATTAATGAGGTTGAATGTTTTTATATGTTTATGTTGAGAAGTTGCATCTCCTCTTCTATAAATGGACTGTTCATATTCTTTATACATTTTGTTGCTGGATTGTTTGCATTGTTTTTCGTTATTTTCAGTGAGAAGGATTATAGAAGACAGAAAAGTAATTGTGGAGAAGACATTCCAGGCTTGAGAACTGCTGGAGCAATGGCAAAATGGGATAAAAATGAATGGCAAGCCCAAGAACTGTCAAGTCAGCCAGCATGTCTGCAGTATAGGATAAATGAAAGCTAGGGAAATGACACTAGGAAAATGGCTCACTGTATATTGAGCCAAACTGCACAGGTTAACACTATGCATAATTATGGGGAAATTATTTCTTGATGCCCAGATGAAACTCTTTGTACACAAGCAATATTGTACATTCATATTCAGGCTGTGAACTACTGTTTACTTATTGCATGGTGAAAATTGTTAGGTAACTTATCAAGATAAATTCCTAAAATCTGAATAGAAAACAAACAGCATTTCAGCAAGCAGCTGGGAAACATTGGCTACAAAAACATTACCTTGAAGCAGCACAACTGCTCTTGGCAAGATCCCAGTTTTAGGAGTCAGAAAACCTGGATTAGCCCCAGATTTGACAGTAACTCATTTAGTGAGCTTTAAACCCCTTGGCAGTTTCCTCATGTTCAAAATAAGGTGGATCAAAAGTCTTTTTTTATTCTTTATATATTTCTAAATCCTGTTACTTATATATGTTCCCATCATTAGATAGTTCCATGGTGTGATAGGCCATGCTATTTATTTGTTTGTCTAGAACATGAAAGAAGGCTCAGGACAATGTGGTCATATTGAGTACTCATTGGAACCCCATTTAGTATCTGGTAGTTAACCATGAAAGCACCCTAGCAATTTCTCAGGTACATTTACAGAAATACAAATAAAGTAGAAACATTTAATTTCAGGGTCATTCTGCCTCTTATATTTAAAGATATGAGAAACATTTTCAACTTTTCAGAAAGCTGTTATATACATTATCTTTGATTTTTCTTGATTGATATGTTTTAGAACTATAATGCTTATCTGTCATACATGTTGAGTTGTGTGCAATCTTCTTAAAAGTATATTAGTGAACAAGTTAGCTAGCATGCCTCCATCTCATTCTTCTCTATGTTATAGGATCTAGATATGATTTTATTCTTTAATAGAAGGAATTTTTCTTGCATTACTAAATAGTATATGAGATGAGAACAAATTTTGATTGTTCTTTCATAAATAATTGTTCTTTCATAAAAGAACAGATTTCTATTGTTCTTTCAAAAAATTGTTTCTGGTCTTGGCCTGTTTCTGGTGTGGCTCAGTTGGATAGACATTATCCTGTTCACCAAAAAGTTGCAGATTCAATTCCAGGTCAGGGCACATATCCAGATTGCTGATCCAGTCATGGTGAGTATGGGAGGCAACCAATCAATGTCAATGTTTCTCTTTTTCTCTCTCTTTCTCCTTCCCACCCTCCCACCCTTATACTTTCTCTAAAATTCAATGAAAAAAATATCCTCAGTTGAGTATTAACAAAAAAAAGAGAGAAAAAAAGGAAAAATCTTTCTGGTAGCTCAATACTCATAAATAAATCTATTTTATTTTAAATTAATACAAATAAACTAAGTAAAAAGCAACAACTGGTAAAATGAGGTGTCTGATATTGCCACAATTATACCTGTGATATTTTATTATAGAAATGTCATACTATCCAGTATAACTGTGTATTATTTATTAAAATGCACAAACCCTTTCCTTTCAAAACTTACTTTGTTACCACCAGTCTTAATTGTTAAAGAATGATTTTTGTAAGAAAGGAAAACAGTAAAAATTTCTTGACTAATATTTACAATCGAGCAGCAACTTTTTTCACTTAGTAAAATCAATGCAAATGTTTCAATTAAAATGCTGTATTTAGAAAAACCTTTCTTCTCTTTGCAAATTTTTTATAACCTATGAATCTATAAATTTTGGCTAATGTCATATTTTGATGTGTGCTCAAGAAGTTAACAAAAAGCTGTAAAAAATTTTTACTTTAGAATCCTTAACTCCAAATTAATGCTAGAAATAGAAGTAAAATAACTAAAAACATTTTGATAGATGAATTAATTTAAAAGATTTCCTTCATAAAGCTATATTTACACATTAAAGAAAACATTGTCATCCTATTTAGATTCTAAAGGTTACAAAAACAATTTGCCTTTTGTTTTTTTGTTTTTTGTTTTGTTTTTTTTTATCCTCACCCGAGGACATTTTTCTATTTTTTGTTCAGGTAGAGTGGGAGGGAGAGAGAGGAACAGAGAGAGAGAGAGAAACATCAATGTGAAAGGAACACATCGAGTGGCTGCCACCCGCACAACCGACCAGGGCCGGGGACAAACTGCAACCGAGGTACATGCCCTTAGCGGGAACCGAACCCGGGTCTCTCAGGACCGCAGGCCGACACTCTAACCGCTGAGCCAAACTGGCCAGGGCTGCCTTTTGTTTTGTATAAGGCACTTGATAGGCAAAAGAAAGCAATTGTTATTCACTGACATACAGACTAAAACAAAATTACTTTTCCCTGTCAAATTGACAAAACCACAGCTCTGTATTTAGTAGAAACTGGTGTATAATAAACAAAACCATAATTTGGAATTTATTGAAATCCTTTCCCTTTTCTCCATGAGTTTGTCATATTCAAGATTACAAAAATGAAGGGTCTGGGGACTGTAGTAGAAGAAAGTATGCGGTTAGGGTTACAGAACAGGAAAAGGCTAACCAGCTTCCCAGAATTTATTTGGGTCAAAAGCCAATCAGAGCAAAGGTTTTGGAGACTTAGAGAGGTAAATGGTGTTTTCCAGAACAGGGAAGCTAGACTACATGGGCGAACACAGAAGTTTTAGTTAAACACATAAGCCCTGAGGATTTTCTGTTTACAAATTTTTGTCTCTATCAACTAGAGAATTATTGACAGAGAAGTGTTGTAACCCAGGAGAGTCAACCTAACTCGGACACAAAGTTGGGTGAATTAAAGGTGAGCTTTATATCCTGCACAGGGATTGCAGCCCGGAGCTCAGGGGGAGGGTTGCTTATATAGGACAGGGGTCATTCAAGAGTTTAGCAGAGCAAGCAAGCTACGTGCACAGAAGCGGAGGCAGTTAGTGATAAGCAGGAGGGAACAGAGGTGGGAGGGAGCTGAGGCAAAAGGGAACTGGGTGAACTGGGTCAGCACACATCTATCTTGCTATTCATTCTATTATCTAAGTTTTAAAAACTAACACATTTGAGATGGATATCAGCGGTTAGCCAGGTGCAATACATATATTTTTAACAGTTACAGTTTTATGGGGTAAAGGGAGCTTCAGTTTCTCCCTATCAGTTTATTTACAGAGTATGCAGGACATTCTGGCCTTGGGGCTGTTTCTGGCCTCCCTTTTTCTGAAGGATGTTACTTTTCAAATTCCCAGTGAAAGCCTTCTATAACATCCCCATTGTTTCTCTTGTTGTCCCTGAGGTTGTTAATTAGGGCAGCTCAAAGACAAGTTGTTTTTCTTTATTGAATTCCAAGGATAGAAAGCTATAACAAGAAGGATCTGTCACACAATAAAGGATCTGGCTACTGTCTCTACAGCAAGAATTTTCCAAGTACAAGCTATGAGATTGAAATGAGTCTGCATTCTAATTCAGAAATGCTGCAAAATTTGAAGATGTCACTCTTATTAATAGCTTCCAGAAAAAAAATTGAATAAGATGATGTTATCTACCTTATTTGGATTGCTTTCTGTTATCAATTTTACTAATTTTCCCAAGTGCATCCACAGTAGAGTACAACTGTAAGCGTTTTTTAAACTCAATCACTGGAAAATAAAAGTGTGAAAAACTATAGGATGCAAGGACAACAAAAGACAGCAAATATTACTAACTCTACATCCTAATTCCTACTCTGTTTCCAAAATAGAAGATTTTTATAAACTGTGTGAACTTCCTCAGGGTTAATGCATGTGTCAGGGAATGAATATTACATTGTTTAACTTTTCTAGACCATTGTTTAACATTTCACTGTTGGGCCCCCAAATTTTGTTCATTTGCTTGTTTTTATAGAAGAGTTCAAGATGGGATCAAATCAAGGCACAAAGTATCATCTAAAAACATAAAATATGTACCACAGCAACTTCATCTGTTATTTAGGGCTCTCTGAAAATGGTCCACTTCATTCCATCCCATAGGGTAGGTTATTATCACACTAGTACCTGTCCTCAAAGGTTCATTGCAGCAGAAATGGAAAACTCATGTTTCATTTTCTAATTAGTTTGATTAGAAAAACAAGATATGGTAAGATCAGATGTCAAATATTTATATGTCCAGTTAGTGCTTACCCAAACAAAATTATATCTAATCCATATCTTAAATAAAATATTTTCATTCTCCAAGTTCTGAACATTAGATAGCCTGCATTTCTCTTTTTTTATTTATTAATTTTTCTTGGTTACAGATGTTTCTCATATTTCCCCCATTGACACCCTCCTCCCCTTCCCCCGTACCCCATCCCCAGCTTTGTTGTCTAAGTTCATTGGTCATGTGACCCGTCCCACAGGTCTAGCAAGGAGGACTCTAGAGGGGGAGTGAGGATGAGGAGGGACAAGAGACACGAGAAATGGAGACAAGAGAGGGCTCTGATCAAGTCTCTTTTATTCTGGGGAGATCCAAAGTATATATATGGCAAGAAGCAGAAAAACAAGAACATTTGTTGCCAAGCGATGTTTGTGGTGACCACCCCAAAGCAATTTCAAGTAAATATCATGTAAATATCACAGGTGGAACAAAAGACAAACAGAGCATAACTGGCTGAGTAAATGGTTACTTAAAGGAATGCAGAAACATTGTATGCAGAGATGCAGAGATATCCTGCCTTGGGGCAGGAGATGGCAGAGCAGATTTTTGCAAAATGGATGCCATGCAAGCAGTCTCCCACAGTCATGCATACATGCATGTAAGTTCTGTGGTTTACCTCTTCTTCCCCCAACCGCCCCTCCTCTGAGGCTTGTCAGTCTGTACCCCACCTCTATGTCTCTGTGTTAATTTTGTTCAGCAGTTTGTTTAGTTCATTATATTCCACAAATAAGTGAGATCATGTAATATTTGTCTTTCTCTGCTTGGCTTGTTTTGCTTAGCATAATACTCTCCAGGTCCTTCCATGCCATCTCAAAGTATAAGAGATCTTTCTTACAGCTGCATAGTACTCCATTATGTACATGTAACACAGCATTTCTCTTTTTTTAATTTTTTTTTCTTTATTGACTTTAGAGAGAGAAGAAATGAAAGGAGAGAGAGATGGAAACTGTTGTAGCTCACTGTCCTTAGAATCCAACTTGTCTTTAAGCTGCCCTAATTAACAACCTCAGAGACAGCAAGATGAACAATGGGGAATGTTATAGAGGGCTTTAGCCCCATAAAAATTAACTAGAGTTTGACCTTCACTGGGAATTTGAAAAGCAACATCCTTCAAGAAAAGGGAGGACACAAACAGTCCCAAGGCCAGAGTGTCCTGCATGCTCTGTAAAGAAACTGATAGGGAGAAACTGAAGCTCCCTTTACCCCATAAAACTGTAACTGTTCAACATGTGTGTATTGCACCCGACTGACCACTGATATCTGTCTCGAATTTGTTAGTTTTTAAAACTTGGATAATAGAATGAATAGCAGGACAGATGTATGCTGACCCAGTTCACCCAGTTCCCTTTCGCCTCAGCTCCCTCCCCCCTCTGTTCCCTCCTGCTTATCACTAACTGCCTCCACTTCTGTACAAGCAGCTTGCTTGCTCTGCTAAACTCTTGAATGACCCCTGCCCTATATAAGCAACCCTCCCCCTGAGCTCGGGGCTGCAGTTCTCCTCTGTGTAGGTTGGCTGCAGTCCCTGCGCAGGTAATAAAACATCCCCAAAAACTGAAAAATGGAGTCTGAGTGTGGTCGATCTCCTGGGTTACAACAGAAACATCAATGAGAGAGAACATTGATTGGCTGCCTCCTGCATGCCTTTCACTGGGGATCAGGCCCACAACCTGGGCAAGTGTCCTGACTGGGAATCAAACCAGTGACCTCTTGGTGCATGGGTCCACACTCAACCACTGATCCACACCGGCCAGACAGCATTTCTCTTTTCAAAAGTAAAAGAAAATAACAATACTCAGAATAAAAAAATTCTTAATTACAGACTGATATCAACTTTATCCTTTCTTGTTCTAATCATGATAATATAATTCTAAACAAAAATTTAAGACATCTTTCTACATCCCTTATATTGCTATCATGACTCAAACAAGAGGTTTCACTATACAGTCTGAAATGGTGAAAACAAGCTCTAATAGATATCAGATTCAGGTTCATGTAATCAGCAGCATCCTAAAAGAACATTCTATTTAGTGAACATAAGTGAAATTTTACATGTAACAAAAATTTGGGAGGGACACAAAAGGTTGGTGAGGCAGGAAGCACACCATGCATAAAATGGTTTCTAATTTGACCAATGAAGATCCGTATTGTCCGATGGCCTGGGGAACTGGCGCCAGGCAAAGTGCTTGACCATTGTCTCCTTGCTCAGCCTAGTCTCCCACCCTGAACGGCCTGCCTCTAGGCTATAGATTAACTCCCATCTTGCTCTTATCGATCCACATTCCAGAGGCTCCATGCATAGCCCCCACAGGGCCAAACCCTAAGGGACAAATTCCAGCTACAACAGGCAGACATAAAAGACACGAGCCCCTACATTGAGCGCGGCTTCTAGGACTCGACCCCCGGAGTCTGTGAACCCGCCCGGAGTGTACCCAATAAAGCCTGATCCCTGTTTATTCGGCTGATTGGCTCTCCAGTCTCTTCTCTGTTTTATTCGGCAGCGCCCCCGATTCCTTACATCTGGTGCCGAAACCCGGGAGGAGGAATTGGCGACCCGGCCCACCCCAGGGCCGAGAGTCCCCCTCCTCTCCCAGCGCCGCCACCGATTTCCAGGCTCGGATCCGGAGTTGCCCTCTGAATACAACAGACTGTAAGTCATTTTTGGCTCTCTAAGGGTACTGGTTCTCCTCTCTGGGTCTCCTGTCCTAGACTTGGCCAAGCCAGGACGACCCCCGCTTCTCTCCGGGACTCCTTCATCCCAGGGTAGAAGCTTCCCTTGGGGACGCCTATAGGGTTGCTTCTCACCTGATTCCGTCTGGGAACGAACGTTTGTCAGGGACGCCTTACGAACGTCTGCTCCCCGAGAATCAGTCCCCCTACTAAATTTGCCTCATGGGTAATTCCGAATCCAAGCCTGACCCCAAGACCCCTCTGGGATGTCTACTCCAAAATTTCGCCAAATTGGGATACACTCAGACTCTCCGGAAGAAAAAAATAATCTTCCTATCCCAGGTTGCCTGGCCCCAATATACTCTAGACAATCAGTCGCGATGGCCCCCGATGGGCACCTTTGATTTCAATGTCCTTCGTGACTTAGATGACTTTTGCCGGCGCACAGGGAAGGACTCTGAGATCCCTTATATTCAGGCCTTTTGGGACCTCCGTTCCCGCCCCGACCTGTGTTCCCACTGCTGTACCCTGCAGATCCTTCTGGCTAAGACAGCCCCTCATTCATCTAAAACTACCCCCACTGATTCTCCTCCCTACCCCCCTCCTGATGATCTCCCAGATCACCTAGCGCCGCCTCTGGTCCGCCAGCCTCCTCAGGACCCACCTCTCTCCTCTCCCACAGCCCCTCTTCCCGAGGATCCCCTTGGGTCCCCTGTCTCCGCTCATACTCGCTCCCAAGGGCCCTCTCTCCTTGCCCCTCTTCGAGAAGTCGCGGGCGCTGAGGGCCTTGTACGGGTTCACGTTCCCTTTTCCTTGCAAGACCTTTCCCAAATCGAGAGGTGCCTGGGCTCTTTTTCGGCGGAACCTTCCCTTTACATCCGTGAATTCCGCTATCTCACCCAGACATATGACCTGACCTGGCATGATATTCGGGTCATTTGCGCCTCCACCCTAACTCCTGAGGAATATGAGCGCATTTCTGCGGCGGCCCGGCAGCAGGCAGATAGGGACCACCTGGTGGACAATACTGTCCCCCTTGGCAATGAAGCGGTTCCCCAGGACGATCCTGCCTGGAATTATCAGGCCGGCCCTGGGTCTAACATCCCGCGCCGGAACCTCATGCTCCGATATCTCCTTCGAGGCATGGACGCGGTTTCCAACAAGGTAGTCAACTATGATAAAATGAGAGAAATCACCCAGCACTTTGATGAGAATCCAGCTCTCTTCCTTAACCGACTTCAGGATGCCCTATTCAAATACACCCACCTGGACCCGGGGTCCCCAAATGGGGCCACTGTCCTTGCCTCCCACTTCATTTCCCAGTCCACCCCTGATATCAGAAAGAAGCTCAAGAAGGTTGAGGAGGGCCCTGAAACTCCCATCCAAGACCTGGTAAAAATGGCCTTTAAGGTTTTTAATGCCCGGGAGGAGACGGCTGAAGCAGCCCGCAAGTCGAGGCTCCAGCAGAAGGTAAGCCTCCAAACCCAGGCTCTGGTAGCTGCCCTACGGCCGGCAGGGAACCCGAAAAGACACCAGGCCCCAAAAGGGGGACCTCGCTCGCCCCCAGGCGCCTGTTTCAAATGCGGCAAGGAAGGCCACTGGGCCAAAGCCTGCCCACAGCCCAGGCCACCTACCAAGCCCTGCCCCCAATGCAAACAAATGGGACACTGGAAGTCGGACTGCCCGACCCTGGCTCAATCCTCAGCACCTCAATGCTGGGGAAATGAGACCCAGGATTTCCCAGCATTGGAGCTACTAGGGCTCATGGACGACTGAGGCGGCCCTGGTTCTGCAACTCCAGTCACCCTCGCCGAGCCCAGGGTCACGCTCCAGGTAGCGGGTAAGTCTATTTCCTTCTTAATAGACACGGGGGCTACCTACTCTGTCCTCCCCTCCCATTCGGGCCTCACTTTTCCTTCCCAGGTCTCGGTTATGGGAATTGATGGGCTCCCTACAACCCCGAAACGAACGGCCCTGCTTAACTGCATCTTCGAAGGCTACCCGTTCTCCCATTTCTTTTTAGTAATGCCTGCCTGCCCAGTTCCACTCTTGGGGAGAGATATCTTATCTAAACTCCATACTACCATCTCTTTCCTCCCCCAACAGCCGCATCTAATAGCTTTACTCTCTGGCCCTACCCAGGCTACTGCCTCAGCTTCCGCGGTCCAGCTCTTACCGGCAGTCCACCCTGGGGTCTGGGACACAAACACCCCCTCGGTTGCCTCACATCATGCCCCCATCCTCATCAAATTAAAAAACCCATCATCTTACCCCAATCGCCCCCAATTTCCCATCTCTCAGGCTCACCGACTAGGACTCCACCCCATTATATCTAAACTCAGAAGCCAGGGCCTCCTCATTCCTACCAACTCCCCCTGTAACTCCCCCATTCTGCCTGTTAAGAAACCCTCGGGGCAGTACCACCTTGTCCAAGACCTTCGCATAATTAATTCAGCGGTCATACCCATCTCCCCTGTAGTCCCAAACCCCTACACCCTCCTCTCTCATATTCCCCCCCATACTACTCATTTCTCGGTTCCTGACCTAAAGGATGCTTTCTTTACCATCCCGCTACATCCTGATTCCTATTTTCTCTTTGCTTTCACCTGGGAAGATCCAGTCTCCAATATTTCCCAACAGTTAACATAGACTGTCCTCCCTCAAGGATTCCGAGACAGTCTGCACCTCTTTGGTCAGGCTCTTGCTCAGGACTTAAGGGAATGTGATCTGTCCCCATGCACTCTTCTCCAATATGTAGACGATCTTCTCATCTGCTCCCCCTCTGAAGGAGATAATATCTCAGCCACCACTACTCTCCTCAATTTTCTTTACACCAAGGGTTACCGGGTGTCTGCACAGAAAGCCCAGATCGCGATTCCCTCGGTGACCTATTTAGGGCTCCTTGTCACTCCGACACACCGGGCAATCACCTCCGACAGGTTGCAGGCCCTTACGGACTTACAACCCCCGACCTCGGCAATGGAAATTCAGTCCTTTCTTGGGCTTATGGGGTTCTTCAGGCACTGGATCCCCAATTTTGCCCTCCTAGCCAGACCACTCTACCAGGCAGCCAGAGACACCCCCGAGGGACCCCTGACCTCCCCTAAGGAGGTCTGCCGGGCTTTCCAGACCCTCCTTGAGGCTTTGTGCTCTGCCTCAGCTCTTGCTCTCCCCAATCCCCAACGACCTTTTCTCCTCTATACAGACGAAAAACATCACTTAGCCATAGGGGTCCTGGTTCAGCCACTTGGCCCCACCCTGGTCCCTGTTGCTTACCTCTCAAAGCAGCTGGACCCCACTGTTCGTGGATGGCAGCCTTGCCTCCGGGCCCTCGCAGCAGCGGCAGAACTCACCACGGAGGCTCTGAAGATCAACCTACAACAGCCTCTCCAGGTTTTCTCCCCCCACCGCCTTACCGACCTCCTCTCGCATCAGGCCCTGGCCCACCTTGGGCCCTCTAGACTTCAATTATACCATCTCCTCTTTATAGAAAACCCTTCAATCTCTCTTTCAAGCTGTGGTTCCCTCAACCCAGCAACCCTTCTGCCTGCCTCAGACCAGCAAGTCCTCACACACTCCTGCTTAGAAATCTTGGAACATCATCAGTCTCCCCGGCCTGACCTAGCTGACCATCCCTTACCTAACGCCCACCACACTCTCTATATTGATGGCAGCTCCATCCTGGACCCCTCCGGGACCAGACAGGCGGCCTATGCTGTAGTTACTGACTCTAACATCATTGAAGCCCGACAGCTCCCCACGGGGACCACCTCACAACAGGCTGAACTGATTGCTTTAACCCGTGCTCTCATATGGGCTAAAGATAAAATAGTCAACATCTACACTGACTCCAAATATTCCTTTCTGATCGCACATTCCCACTGTATGATCTGGAAGGAACGAGGCTTCCTCACCACCAAAGGCACCCCGGTCCTAAATGGAAAACTCATCGAAAAACTCATCCGAGCCATCCAGCTCCCCCTGCAGGTAGCTGTTATTCACTGCCGGGGCCACCAGACTTCGAACTCTCCTGTAGCTAAGGGAAATGCTTTCGCTGATAAAACGGCCCGATCCACCGCTCGCCTGGGGCGGGCTCCTGCTATCTGTTTTCTTTCAGGCTCCTATACTCCACAATACTCAGCCACAGAATTAAAGTCTCTCCAGTCTTCTCCCGGGGTCCACTTCAAAGATGGATGGGCCTTTCAAGACGACCTCCTAATTCTTCCAGACGCCCAAAGACTGCAAATACTGTCGGAGATCCACAAGTCTCTCCACATAGGCCCCGACGCCCTTCACCGATTCTTATCCCCAATCCTCCACCCTGACAAACTCCGGCCAGCTATCCAGGCTGCACATGCCTCATGTTCTGTCTGTTCCAGGTCCAACAGCCAAGGAGCTTGCCATGTGCGCAGGCCCCTACACCAAATGCGGGGTCACCTGCCAGGACAAGACTGGCAGATAGACTTCACTCATATGCCTAAACACAAACAACTAAAATATCTTTTAACCATGGTTGATACTTTTTCAGGTTGGATCGAGGCCCTCCCAACCGCCTCAGAGACTGTAGAAACCGTAGCCACTCACCTACTGAAAGATATCATCCCTCGCTTTGGGCTGCCAAACTCCATACAATCAGACAACGGGCCAGCTTTCATCTCCAAGGTCACTGAAGCGGTCTCGGTCTCTCTTGGCATCAAATGGAAACTACATGCAGCCTATCACCCCCAGTCCTCAGGTAAGGTTGAGCGGGCCAATGGCCTCATCAAGGAACATCTAACCAAACTCAGCCTGGAACTCCGACAGTCCTGGCCTGACCTGCTACCCCTGGCCCTTACCCGTCTTCGAGCCGCGCCTCGGGGACCCTCTCACCTCAGTCCGTTTGAACTTCTATACGGAAGACCCTTCCTCCTTCCTACTCCGTCTATAGACTCCCCACCCCCTCTGGCCTCATACCTGCCCTACCTCTCCCTCCTTCGCTCCCTCCTCCGAGAACATGCTAACCGTACCCTTCCTAAACCTGGACCTGACCTGGGATCAGAGCTCTCCCAACCCATTTCACCTGGAGACCGGGTACTAATCAGGACCCTCTCTCCCCGACCCCTACACCCTAAATGGGAGGGGCCATACACCGTTGATCTGACTACTCCCTCTGCAGTTAAGGTGTTGGGGATCTCTGCCTGGATCCATCTCTCTAGGATAAAGAAAGCCCCGATTCCAGAAGAGCAACCAGTCCTGGAGCCTCGCCTCACCTGCACTCCATTGGGGCCAACGAAAATCAGAATACACAAGACGCCCTAATTGGATCATCCACGATAAGTCTGACTCTGGGCCTCGCCCCTCACTCTTGCCCACTCACTCTTGCCACCTTCTCTCCTTCGCTTCTGGAATCCTCCCATCTGTTTTGTACCCTGAATTTGACCCAACGCCTCCTCTATAAGGCCAACTCCACATTTGCACCTGACTGTTGGGTCTGCCTATCCCTGTCCTCCTCAGCCTACTCTGCCATACCCATACCTGAATATGAGGCCTCAAAGCTCCAGGTTACTCTGCCCTATAAGGTACAGAAAGGAGCCACCTTCTTTGAAAGAGCAGACACCTTAATTGGTGGATACCCCACCTCTGCTGCCAACCGGGCGAATAAACTCTTCCAGTCCTATATTCAATGACTCACCCAATTTCAGGGCTCCACTTCGCCCGTCCATGGCCCAGTAACCATAAACACCCCCCCCCCTCCTAACCCAGGCTCCCTTATGCTTCTCGGCTCAAGGGGGCAACGTGTCCCTCGGAAGCCTAGCTTCCTAGCATTGCAACACCACCATAACCATCTCTCACCCCTGGGACCACCAGAATAACCGGGTGGATTATGCCATCTCCCCTGAAGCCAACGGGCTTTTCACAAACGAGGTCCATTTTTTGGGGGCTCCTCAGGTGTCTGCTACTGGCCATAATTGCTCATACCCCACAGACAATATACATCCCTGGTTAAGAAATAGCCTCCACCCTTCTCAGCATCCAAGATGAACTAGACTCCTTAGCAGCAGTCACCTTCAAAATCGAAGGGGCCTAGATCTCCTCACTGCAGAAAAGGGGAGGTATATGTGTTTTCCTAGCAGAGCAATGCTGCTTCTATCTTAACCAGTCAGGCCTCGGCCGAAATGCTGCCAATAACTTAAAAGAAAGAGCACAACGCATTTGGGAAAGGCGAGATCAATCTGGGAGCACCTGGTTCGATTCCAACTGGGCACACTGGGTTTTGCCGCTTATGGGTCCCCTAACTCTCCTTTTTCTAGCCCTAGCCTTCGGACCCTGTCTCCTGCGACTACTCTCCTCCCTACTACAAAACCGACTGAAGGCCTTCACCAGCCAGACGGTGCACGAGATCATGATGCTAAGCCATTATCAACCTCTCACCAGATCCTCAGGCCCGGATCATGCCGACATGGGCCCCCTCCCCTTACGCCGCCCCTGTCCAGCTCGAAGTAGCCAGAAAGACATCTGCGCCCCTTTGTCATTATCACAGAGTCGGGAATGTCCCATGGCCTGGGGAACTGGCGCCAGGCAAAGTGCTTGACCATTGTCTCCTTGCTCAGCCTTGTCTCCCACCCTGAACGGCCTGCCTCTAGGCTATAGATTAACTCCCATCTTGCTCTTATCGATCCACATTCCAGAGGCTCCATGCATAGCCCCCACAGGGCCAAACCCTAAGGGACAAATTCCAGCTACAACAGGCAGACATAAAAGACACGAGCCCCTACATTGAGCGCGACTTCTAGGACTCGACCCCCGGAGTCTGTGAACCCGCCCAGAGTGTACCCAATAAAGCCTGATCCCTGTTTATTCGGCTGATTGGCTTTCCAGTCTCTTCTCTGTTTTATTCGGCGGCGCCCCCGATTCCTTACACGTATCTTAATTCATCTTTCCTTCAAATTGCAATCTCCTTGAAGGCATTATATTATGCTATGTACCTCTTCATTTCTTTTCAACTTTTATTAATTTATTTTTGTTACAGATGTTTCTCTCCCCCTGCCAGACACCTTTCTCCCCACCCTGCCTCCCAACCCTCAGCATTGTTGTCTATGTCCATTGGTTATGTATACATGCATATAAGTTATTTGGTTTATCTCATCCATTCCCCTGATTGCTAAGAAGAGTTCTGAGCACATTATGGATGCCTAATAAATATGTGCTGTTTTTCCCAATATACTATAAGCACTAAGATGGCAGAAACTGTGTCAGGCCTTCACATCACTGTATAACCCGTGTAGGCCCAATGTCTGATATACTGTAGGGGATCAAAATATTTGTTACATAAATCAATGGATGGGTAAATGATCTCACCATGCTCCAGCAATAATTGAATGTGCAAATTCTGAACAAAAATACATTTATTTATCCCTTTCTATTCAGATAATTTGAGGAAGAAACCTGCAAGTGAGTCTCAATATGATTTAATATATCTAGAAAATTTCTTAATTCACTATAGAATCAAGTCATGGAAAACTTTACCCAATAATTATTGTGTACAGATGACAAGACCTACAACTAATCCTGAGTCTGAAATATTGCCCTTCCCAGTTCCAGCATATTATAACAGGGAAACATTTAAAAGTTCAGAAAGCACACCTTGAAAAGAGGGTTTTCATGCTGAAAAGTGCTGAGGTAAAAGAATGAGACAAGCAACCTCAAGTGAGTCCAGATAAGCATCCTCAAGTGACTCCTTATTTTTTTTTTACATTAGCCAAAGGTGAAGTATGGAATAATACAGTAAGTTTGCAATTTGTTGACACCTGTACACCTTGCAATAAGACTAATCTTACTGGAAAGACATGTATTCAATTACTTCATTAGCTAGTGTACATGTCCACCTCTCTGAAAAATGGTGGTAAGTGTAGGGATGCCCTTCAAAGCTGCAACTTAAAATCCAGAATCCCCAATTAACCATTTGCATAATATGCACTGTCGGACATGATAACAGAGAGCTATCTTTCTATGAAAGTACCTACCACTTATTAATATATCCATATATGTTGACTTTTACAACCAGAACTTGATTGTAATTAATTCATTAAACAACTCATTCTGGAAACATCAAAGTTTCTATTATGTTTCAGCCATGGTAATAGACATGAGAAATACTAAATTAAGTAATACATATCCTCTACCTTCAATAATATTACAACAACAAGAAAGGTTTAAGAGAAAACTTTGTGCACAATGCTGTTAGAGAACAGAGGAAGCAGAAGTAGAAAAGATTTTGCAGAATAAATGACAGTTGAGCAGCATCTCAAAAGATTGAACAGGTATTCAGTAAAGCAAGCAAGAGTAAAGTCTTTATAGGTAGAAAGACTGATATGTTCTATGAGTGTGTTTGGGGAAGAGAGAACCACAAGCTGCTAGAGAGTTGAACATTTAGGTGGATTGCATAGTTACACTGGTTGGTGATCAGCTAAAGAAAAGCTTGAATAGATGAGATGGAATTAATAAGATCTTTATTTTATTTTATTTTAAATGTTCATTAAGTTTTTCAAGATGACAATGTTCGTGGTAGCTGAAAAGGATCCAACAAAACTGTATAACAAGAGATGATGGTAGTTTATACTAGAAAAGTATGATGAGAAGACAATGAGGTGATGAATTTAAAGTATATTTTTCATGTGGAATCAACCCATTTTGGTATGCATGTGGCAGAATAGATCTGAGAAAGAAGACTTAAAACTGGCTGCATATTTATGAACCTGGATTGTGACACATTACTCTATGTAAGTTTGAAAATAAAGGGCAACAAAAAAAAAACAAGATGACCTTGGTAAAGTCACTTCCTTTCAAAGAGGTTCCCTTTATTTCAAGATCAATGGTTAAGTACTAAACTAGTCTTATATATCCCGCTCAACTCTAAAATATATATGGAATATAATTTGATTTCATTGAAAATGTTTTCAGTGAGTTTCTAGTTTTCATATTTCTTTAAATGCTATTACAAAAGCTGCAGAATGGTTTCTGCTACTGCCAGCTATAAGAAATCACTTGAGCAGAATGGGAAGGAAACATCCTCGTTATTGAAAAGCATGTTCCTAGAGAACAATTAAATAAAGTATTCACTGAGTGGTAGATCTTAGTATGAATTTTGCTTATATGCATTTGGATTTGCTCTGCCATAATTAAGAGATGCAAATAAGTTTGCAAAAGTCTTACAAGTGAGTCAGAAGTAGAGTTTCTTTTCCACTTGATTTATAAATAGTGATGCTGCTAATATTTGTATTAAAATCTCACTTTTTGGCTGAATTACAAGAGTGTACAGAAAAACAATTAAAGATAGGTTTCATGAAATTTGATGATAAAGATTCTACTCTGTCTTGAACGAGGGTTGCATTTCCACTTCTACTTACATTTTAGTTGCACAAAATTCACTAAAATGTGCTTTGAGGAACAACAATGTCTTGATGAAAAAATGGTCTTTGCCAAAATAAAATATATTAATGCTTTCAATTAAAGATGAGAAAATGTTGAGAAAACAATAAAAGCCCCTCTAAAATTTTGTTTTTACCTTACATAAGGTTTAACATATAGTCAGGTCTCAGAATTCATCTATTTGTGGCCCTCTAAAGACCGATTTCTTGAAGATCAGACTTTGGTCCCAGATTTGCAATGTAAAAGTTAGGGTAGGCATGCCCTGGTAGTTGACAATTTCCTGATAAAGTTACTAGAATTTAAAATTTGGTTAGCCTTGAGTATACTTCCTGATTATCCTATTTCCATTTTAATATCATTTCTATGAATTATTTCCTTATTTCTCCAGCCTTCAGTCTTATTCTAATAATTTTCTTTTTGGTGATACCACAGGTCTCATGTCTCAAAATGACCTATTTATCTTAACCTTCCTTATCTTAATTTTAGGAGCATTGTAGTTGTTGACAAGTATGTCTCTCCCACAAAATTTTTACTTTATCAAAGCATAACTATGTAAGACTAAAATTCTTCATGAAATATCCATGGACATTGGAACCATTTACATTTGAGTTCCAATTCTACAACTGGCATTTACTGTGTAGCCTTGTGTGCTGGATATGTTGCTCCATCCATATCTATTCTCAACCCTCCCCTTTCTACTATCTGCTCCAGTTGGCTGAATGGTATGACATACATAAATAGACTCATCTGGTTTTGAGTTGACTTTGGTTTATTAAAAACCCCAGGAAATATGACAGAGGGGGAAGAGTGAGACTCAAGTTATATATTCCCCTGATTGCAACTCTGCAGGTGGGTAATTCCAGGCTGGTTGTGTCCCTAGACAGACTTTCACTATTGCTATCAAGGAGTCTAGCTTTGCTCCCCTTCCAGGTCCTTTGACACTAGGGCTAGTGACAATTTTGCATCACTAACAGGTTTCTACATTTTCTGAGGTTCCTCTCAATCCCACCCACACCTTTATACATAGTTCCTTTATGAAACCTCCACAGATTATTCTAATTTGTGTGGTTCTCTCTTTCTTATTGAGCCCCTAAATGACAAATATTAGAAAAGTCATTAGGGATAATAATGAATGCCACTAAAAGCTCTTAGGAGGAATAAATAAGAAACGGCATATTAATAGCATGCCTACAAGAAATCCTGTTGCAGAATATACATTCAGTAGAGAGTACCCATAGTTATAGTTTTTATCATTTTCATATCTATATTCTATACGCACCAAGCACAGAATCTGGCACAAACAAGTTACTCACTCAAATATTTGTTAAATAAATGAAAAAAATTGCAAAAAATAAGGACAATTTAGACCTTAGTCTTATCTAAATTGATCGATTATCAATTAAGTTCTGTTAATTTTCTTACACTTTTCCTATATTTTAATCTTTTTCAGATTAGGAACTGTAATTTTAACTCCTATTTATATAATTTCTATTCTTTCTAAAGGTCTTCCTCAAACACAGCAGCCACATGTCTTTTTATGGACTTTAGGGAAAGTGAGTTACTGGAAAAAAACAAGCACAATGGGGGCAAAAATGTTCTCATTACTTCTTTAGAGTTCATAATGCATTTTCTATCTCATTGTATTCCAATAGAAAACAATTTCCTTTTGATACTATACATTTGTGCTCCTTGTCTTATTCAGTTACATCATATAACCAGGCTCCTTTAATTTTATTCTTCTCTTGTTTTCAAACAATGCCAATAATATCAATTTATACCAAAATATGCCATTAATGCTATGTAATCATCATACCTGCCTCACTTGGAATTGTTTGACATGATAATCTTATTGCCAGAGGGCAATGAAGTTTTTCTAATCATTTACAAACCTAATGAATAGGAGATAAAATTCTTTACTTGACATCAGAAGAATAGAGTCTATATAAAATAAATGTTTTTAGTTTTCACAAATTTATTAAAGGCTAAATGACAAACTGGGAACAATAAAAACTATTTTCTTTTATGGTGTATATAGTTTGATTTAATTCCTTAAGTAATTCAGATGTATCTCACTTCCAAATTAAATGTAGTTTATATATTTGAATCCCTGCCATGAAGACTACTCTGGGATTCCTCAATCTATAAATCCCTGGTGCTTAATTTCAGAGGCAAAAGATAAGATAGTAGATTGAATATACACATCTAATTTCCCTTTTTTTGAAAACTTCACTAGGATCCACAAGGACAGAGAGAACAGGAGCAAATAAAATAGCAACAACATGTTGGAAGTTGGAAAACAAATGAACCAGTGATAATTGACTTAGCAGAACTAAGAAAACTGAATTGCAAGCAGGCCTTAAGAAAAGCTGAAAACTAACCAGATTTACCTTACTGAAGCCTCAAAGATTCAGGAATTATTGGCCCTAGGTACTTATGGAATTGGGCATGAAAGGGAAAAGCTAAAAGAAGGAGTAGGGTAAAAACTGTTGGAAAATGTTTAGATTTCTAGATCCACTTATGCAGTCTGTGCCTCTAAGGAACTGTCTCCTACTCCAGCAGATACCTGGAGGATTACTCTCTGAAAGTACCAGGAACAGCTGATGGCACGTGTACTAAAACAACAAGAAAGTTAAATGACCATGAACCATGTGCATATCCAATGCGAAGAATCCCTTGCTCTCCATAAATTCTCACTGTTACTCCAAAATCTCTGGCAGCCAGTCATACTTTTACTATCCAGACAGAAGATTAGAAAACTCTCAGTGAAATTTGATCAGTCAAAAAAAAAAATGATATAAAAATACAAAATCTTGGCAATCTTGAATTTTAAAAAATTAGCATCTAAATAATCTTACAGCAAAATCCAAGGTTGACCAATCAGATTCACATATGCAGAACTTTCAAATATAATTTTACTCCCTAATCCTTAATCATGAAGATTATCAGACATCTGAGAAAAACTTCAAACAAGGAAAATAAAGAATAACAGACTCAAAGTGAAAAAAGAAATTGTATTGGAAGAAACAGACTATAGTGGGAAAAGAAAACTTCAAAACAGTCTAGCATAAATATAATCGAAGATAAGACTAGGTTCTACTTACCATATATTCATAGTGGGGCATTTTAGGATTTGTAGAGGCTGAAAGGCTTGCTAATATTTCATAGAAAGTGATTTAGACAAAAACAATTTTCCAGTTAAAATTTTAAAGATCAGTAATACTTCATAGATTAAGTATTAAAATGTGGTACTGGTTTATAATAAAACATTTAATAATATCCTACTACATAACATTCTCTTCAAATCCCATTTTAAACCCCAATATCAACCCTCGTGGGTTTCATTCAAAAATATTTGTCAGGTGCAAAGAAATATGGGAATAAGTGTCAGGGGTGAGGAAGAAGAAATACCCACACACAAATTTTCATAATTGTCATCAAGAAAGAAAAAATTCAAGCAAGAATATAAAATACCCCAAAATATGAAACACATATAAAATATTTTAAGTAAATGATGACTATAAGCCAATCTAAGATAGTTTACAAAGTACAGTCTAATGGATTTCTTCAAAATTATAAAATAACAATTTTTAATACTAAACTGCACACGTTTAAAAAAAAACAGAATAATTGACCCAAGATATTAAAACATATATTCTATAAATCCCATTTTGTCCTTATTAAAGCATATTTCACTATAATATTTATTTATATTAGAGAGAAAAAGTTCTGAAAATCTGGGCCTTCAACACAACCTGAAAATGATTTAATTGTGACACAAAGTAAAATGTAAAGGTACATCATTATTGAACAGAGAGGAAGACATTTTCATTAATATTTTATTTATTTTTCTATTTTTTTTCACATTTACATTATTTTTTAATTAATTTATTTATTTTTATTACAGATGTTTCTCCATTTTCTCCTACTGATTTCCCCCTTCAACTCCCTCCCCACCCGGTCTCTGACTGTAGTCCATGTCCATTGTTCAGGCATACATGCATATAAGTTCTGTGGTTTACCTCTCCCCCATATCCTCTCCTCTGGGGATGGTCAATCTGTACCCCACTCCACTTCTTTAGGACTCCTCTGTTCCTCAGACTGTTATGCTCATTATATTCCACAAAAAAGTGAGATCATATGATATTTGTCTTTCTCTGTTTGGCTTGTTTCACTTAGGATAATACTTTCAAGGTCCCTCCATGTTGTCTCAAAGAATAAGAGATCTTCCTTTCTCACAGCTGCATTGTGTATATGTACCACCACTTTTTTTTTTATCCATTCATCTACTGATGGACACTTGGGCTGTTTCCGGATCTTAACTATTGAAAATAGTGCTGCTACAAACATGGGGGTACATATATCCATTCTGACTGGTGTTTCAGGCTTCTTAGGGTATATTCCTAGAAGTGGGATCACTGGGTCAAATAGAAGTTCAATTTTTAATTTTTTGAGGTAACACCATATTGTTTTCCATAGTGGCTGCACCAGTCTGCATTACCACCAACAGTGTACTAGAGTCCCCTTTTCTCCACACCCTCGCCAACACTTGTTTGATGATTTATTGATGGTGGCGATTCAGACAGGTGTGAGGTGGTACCTTATTTTTGTTTTAATTTGCATCTCGCTGATGATTAGAGATGTTGAGCAGTTTTTCATATGTCTCTTAGCCATTTGTATATCCTGTTTGGAGAGGTGTATATTTAGTTCCTCTGCCCATTTTTTTTTTTTATTTGGGTTCTTTGTCTTCCTTTTGTGGAGTTGTATGAGCACTCTCTATATATTAGAAATTAACCCCTTATCTGATATATCATTGGCAATTATGCTCTCCCATGCACTGGGTAGCCTTTACATTTTGATGATTGTATCTTTCGCTGTGCAGAATCTTTTGAGTTTGATGTAGTCCCATGTGTTCATTTTCTCCTTTGTTTCTATTGCCTTAGGTGATGTATCAGTGAAAATTCTGCTGCACATGATGTCTGAAACATTGTTGCCTACAGTTTCTTCTAGTATTTTTATGGATTCATGAGTCACATTTAAGTCTTTTATCCATTTTGAGTTTATTTTTGTATAGAGTGTAAGTTGATGGTCTAGTTTTATTTTTCTGCATGTAGCTGTCCAATTTTCCCAGAACCATTCATTAAAGAGGCAGTCCTTACTCCACTGTATGCTCTTGCCACCTTTGTCAAATATTAATTGAGAATATTGCCTTGGGTCCATTTCTGGGTTCTTTTTTCTGTTCCAATGGTCTATATGCCTGTTTTTGTGCCAGTACCAGGCTGTTTTGATTACGGTGGCTTTGTAGTATAACCTGAAATCTAGTATTGTGATCCCTCCAACACTGTTGTTCTTTTTCAAGATTGCTGTGTCTATTCAAGGTCTTTTTTGGTTCCATATGAACTTTTGAAGTACTTGTTCTAATTCTGTGAAGTATGCCGTTGGTACTTTGATGGGGATTGCATTGAATTGATAGATTGCTTTGGGTAATGGAGACATTTTAATGATGTTAATTCATCCAATCCATGAACATGTGCTTCCACTTTTTATATCTTCCTCTATTGCTTTTTTTAATGACCCGCAGTTTTGTGCGAATAGGTCCTTTATTTCTTTGGTTTATTTTAGTCCTAGGTATTTTAATTTTTTTGCCACAATGGTAAATAGGATTGTTTTCTTAGTTTCTCTTTCTGTGAGTTCATCATTAATGTATAAGAATGCCATCAATTCCTTGACATTAATTTTCTGTCCTGCTACTTTTCCAAATTCATTTATTAAGTCTAGTAAATTTTTGATGGAGTCTTTGGGGTTTTCTACATATAGTATCATGTCATCTGCAAATAATGACAGTTTCACTTCCTCCTTTCCAATTTGGATCCCTTTTATTTTTTCTTCCTGTCTGATTGCTGTGGCTACGACTTCCAGTACTATTTTAATAAGAGTGGCCAAAGTGGCCATCCTTGCCCTGTTCCTGTTCTTAAGAAAAATGCTTTTTGCCCTGGCCGGTTTGGCTCAGCGGTTAGAGCGTCGGCCTGCGGTCCTGAGAGACCCGGGTTCGGTTCCCGCTAGGAGCGCATACCTCAGTTGCAGGTTGTCCCCAGCCCTGGTCGGTTGTGCGGGTAGCAGCCACTCGATGTGTTCCTTTCACATCGATGTTTCTCTCTCTCTCTCTGTTCCTCTCTCTCCCTCCCACTCTACCTGAACAAAAAAAATGGAAAAATGTCCTCTGGTGAGGAAAAAAAAAGAAAGAAAAATGCTTTCAGTTTTTGCCCATTGAGTATGATGTTGGCTGTAGGTCTTTCATATATGGCCTTTATTATGTCTAGATATGATCCCTCTATTCCCACATTGCTAAGCATTTTTATCAGAAATGGATGCTAGATTTTTTCGAAGGCCTTTTCAGAATTTATTGATATGATCATGTGATTTTTATTCTTCATTTTATTTATGTGGTGTATCACTTTTATTGATTTGCAAATATTATGCCAGCTTTACATTCCTTGGATTAATCCCACTTGGTCATGGTGGATAATTTTTTGGTGTATAGCTGGATCTGATTTGCTAGTATTTTCTCTAGGAATTTGGCATCTATGATCATCAGGGATATTGGCCTGTAGTGTTCTTTCTTTGTAGTGTCTTTTTCTGGTTTTGGAATTAGAGTTATGCTGGCTTCATAAAACGAGTTTGGGAGTCTTCCTTCTTCCTGAATTTTTTGAAATAGTTTGAGGAGAATGGGTTTTAGTTCTTCTTTGAATGTTTGGTAAAACTCCCCCGTGAAGCCATCTGGGCCAGGGCTTTTGTTTGCTGGGATAGTCTTGATTACATCTTCAATTTCTTATGTTGTTATTGGTCTGTTCAAGTTTTCTATCTCTTCCTGGTCCAGTTTTGGGAGACTATGTGTTTCTAGAAATTTGTCCATTTCACTTAGATTTCAAATTTTTTGCCATATAATTGTTCATAGTAGTTGTTAACGATCTTTTCTATTTCTGTGGTGTCAGTTGTTACTTCTCTTTCATTTCTGATTTTGTGAATTTCGGTTCTCTCTCTTTGTTTCTTGGTGAGTCTAGCTAAGGGTCCATCAATCTTGTTTACCTTTTCAAAACACCAGCTCTTTGTTTCATTGATCCTTTGAATTGATTTTTTGGTCTCTATGTTGTTTATTTCTGCTCTGATCTTTACTATTTCCTTCCTTCTGTTTGCTCTAGGTTTGTCTTTTTGTTTGCTCTCGAGTTATTTAAGTTGTGAGGTTAGATAGTCTATTAGAGATTTTTCTTGTTTTTTGAGGTAGGCCTGTAGTGCCATGAACTTCCCTCTCAGAACTGCTTTAGCTGTATCCCATAGATTTTGTGTTGTGTCTTCATTTTCATTGGTTACCAGGAAGTGTTTAATTTCTTCCTTGATCTCCACGGTAACCCATTCATTGTTTAATAACATGCTATTTAGCTTCCATGTGTTCAAATGTCTTTGTATATTCTTCTTGCAATTTATTTCTAGTTACATGCCATTGTGATCTGAGAAGACGCTTGATATGATTTCAGTCTTCTTAAATTTGTAGAGATTAGTTTGTGCCCTAACATGTGGTCTATCTTTGACAATGTCCCATGTGCACTTGAGAAGAATGTGAATTCTGTAGTTTTGGGGTGTAATTCTCTGTAGATATCTATTAAATCCATTTGGTCTAGTGCTTCATTTAGAGTCTCTGTTTCCTTGCTAATTTTTTGTCCAATGGTTCTAATCAGTGATGTCAGCGGGGTGTTGAAGTTCCCTGCTATGATTGTATTCCTATCAATTTCTCCTTTGAAGTCCTCCACAAGATATTTGATATATTTTGGTGCTCCTATATTAGGTTGCATAGATCCTTTCAATATTATGTAGTGGCCTTCTTTATCTCTAGTTATGGTCTTCATGTTGAAATCTATTTTTATCAAATATGTGTTTTGCTACCCTATTTTTTTTTCCTTTTCTGTTGCTTGGAAGATTTTTTTCCATCCCTTCACTTTCAACCTATGTGAGTCTTTTGTTGTGAGGTGGGTCTCTTGTAAGCAACATATACATGAGTCATGCTTTCTTATCCAATCAGCTACTCTGTATCTTTTTATGGGAGCATTCAACCATTTACATTTAAGGAGACTATTGATATGTACCTATTTATTGCCATTTTTGTTTAGTGTGGTTACAGTTTTTTTTCCTATTTCTCTTGTTAATTACAGCAGTCCTTTTAACATTTCTTGCATTGCTGGTTTGGTGCTTATGTATTCTCTTAGCCTTTTTTTTTTTTTTTTTTTTTTTTATCCCAGAAGCTCTTTATTTTACCTTCTATTTTGAATGGTAGCCTTGCTCGGTAGAGTAGTCTTGGATTCAGATTCTTGTTTTTCATGATTTGATTACCTCATGCCATTCCCTTCTGGCCTGTAGTATTTCTTGTGAGAAGTCAGCTGAGAGCCTTATGGGGTTTTTTATGTAACCTGTTGCTTTTCTCTTGCTGCTTTTAGGATTCTCTCTTTGTCTTGAATTTTTGGCACTTTGATTACTATGTGTCTTGATGTGTGCTTGTTTGGGTTCTTACTTGGGGCTTTCTGTGCTTCTTAAACTTGAATGCCTTCTTTCTTCACCAAATTAGGGAAGGTTTCTGTCACTATTTCTTCAAATATATTCTCTAGCCCTTGGTCATTTTCTTCTTCTTCGGGAACTTCTATGATGTTAATGTTATTACGTTTCCAGTTGTCCCACAGTTCTCTTAAGCTGTCTTCCTGTTTTTTTAATTATTTTTTCCTTTTGGTTTTCTGATTGGTTGATTTTTTTCTACCCTATCTTCTAATTCACTGATCCTGTTTTCAGCTTCCTCTACTCTGCTATTTAGACTTTCTAAAGTTTTTTTATTTTTTATTTCTGATATGTCTTTCTTCATTTCTTCTTGGTGGTTTTGAATTTCCAGCTGGTTGCTTTTCAACATTTCTATGTCTTTATTCACGGTGTTCATGTCCTTACACATGCTGTTGAGCTTCATCAAGATCATGGCTCTGATATTTAGTTCTGTGAACTTGCTTAACTGCACCTCATTTATCTCATCTAGTAGAGGTCTCTTGTTCTTTCATTTGGCTTTTGTTTCTGTTTTTCACCATTTCGGCTATCACAGTGGGTTTTGGAGTCTGCCAAATTTTCCCTGTGGATGTTAGTGTTCTGCTGTTTGTGGCTCCCACTCTTGGGTTTGGATGAGGCAGGGAGGACCCACTTTAAACACCACTGTCAAGTCTTAACTTTCCTGGTTAAAGTTGCTAACTCAGGGAATGGTAGTTATCCTCTAGCTTTTTTGCCTGGAGGCTATTAGTAGTGGTCACCTGAAGAACCTTGGTTTCTAAGTTGACTGTAAAACTCCCTCAGGTACTCAGTGTAAGTGGATTTCCTGAGGGTGGGGCAGATGCTGGTTGTTAATGGGCCTCAATTAGCATTTAAATGGCCACAGGTATGGTTGAATCTCTGAGGGAGGGGCCACCACCTCTCTCCAGGACACTGGGAAGGAGTAAGATGACCACAGTTCTGAGTGGCTGCACTCAGCAATATTTCTGAGCACCCTCCAAATCCCCAGTGTCCCCACACAGTTCCAGTCCTGTCTGCAGTCCCTCTGCTAGAGTCCAAGGTGAGTGGCTGCTGCTAATTTAGTCTCTGTCCTGGCTCTGCACCGTGGAGCCGCCTGTGACTTTAACCTGAGGGCGCTGCTTTCAGCTAAGGGCGGCCAAGTCTGCAGCATTTCTCAGCTGAGGGCATAGCATCCAGCCAAGATCTCAGGACCCAGCCGAAGGCGTAGCACCCAGCCGAGGCAGCTGCTTGTCCCAGTCGAGGCCACAGGACCCAGCTGAGGTCACATCTTCTAGCCGAGGCTGGTGATCCCAGCTGAGGGCATAGAACCCAGCTGAGGTCGCAGGACCCAGCCGATGTGGCCGCAGGTCCCAGCCAAGGCCACAGGACCCAGCCGAGGGCACAGCTTCCAGCCGAGGCCACTGGTCCCAGCTGAGGGTGTAGCACGCAGCCAAAGTCGCAGGACCCAGCCGAGGGTGCAGCTTCCAGCCACCGCTGCTGGACCCAGCTGAGGGCATAGCACCCAGCTGAGGTCGCAGGACCCAGACAAAGTGGCTGCTGGTCCCAGCTGAGGCCACAGTACCCAGCAAAGGCACAGCTTCCAGCAGAGTCCAATGTTCCCAGCCCAGGCCGCTGAGGACCATGGGCTCCCAGCCCCCTCTCACGTCCTCGCAAGCCTACCGGGATTGAGTCAGTGTCCCTGGTTATATGGTGCTCCAAGCTGCCTTTAGGTTGCCCCTTCCTGATGATGTGTCTTTATTTTCATTGTAAATCCAGTTTGGTCCTGGGAGATGGTCTGTGTAGCTTCCATTTACTCCGCCGCCATTTTTTCTTCTCCCCATAGTAGGATATTTTAATACTCCACTGTCATCAGTGGATAAATCTATCAGACAAGTAATGAACAAGAAAACAGTGATCTTAAACAACATACTAGATCAGATGGATTTTATTGATATTTTCAGAAAATTTCATCTGAACGCTGCTGAATATACATTCTTCTCAAGTACACTTGGAACATTTTCAAAGACAGACCACATTGTAAGTCAAAGAATGAGTCTTAACAATTTCAGTAAAATTGAAATAATACCAAGCAACTTCTAAGATTATAATGACAGTAAACTAGAAATAAACTCCAAAAAAAAAAAACATTCCTCAAAGATAGTCAAACACTTGGAGGCAAATGAGATCAAGGAAAAAATAAAACATTACTTGGAAAATCCACTCATCTACTGATGGACCAATAGCTAAGATCTGGAAACAACCCAAGTGTCCATCAGTAGATGAGTGGATTAAAAGGTGTGGTACATTTACACAATGGAATGCTATGCAGCTGTAAGAAATAAAGATATCTTATCCTGTGAGATGGCATGGAAGGACTTGGAGAGTATTATGCTAAATGAAACAAGCCAAGCAGAGAAACACAAACATGATCTTACTTATTTGTGGAATATAATGAACTAAACAAACTGCTGAACAAAATTAACCCAAAGACATAGAAGTGTGGTACAAACTGACAACCTTCAGAGGAGGGGGGTTTGTGGGGGAAGAGATAAACCACAGAACTTACATGCATGTATGCATGACCAGTGAACATGAACAATAAAGGTGGGGATGGGTGGGGAGGAAAGTGGAGGAGGGTGTCAATGGGGTAAAAATGAGAAACATCTGTAACAAAAACAAATTAATAAATAAAAAATAAAAAAAAAATTACTTGGAAACAAATGAAGGTAAATACAGAACAACCCAAAACATATGGGACACAATGAAAGCACTTGTGAGACGGAAGTTCATAACATCACAGTCTTATCTCAAAAAAGCAAGAATAATCTCAAATAAACAACTTAACCCTATATCTAATACAACTAGAAAGGTAACAAAAAACAAAGGCCAGAGTAAGTAGAAGAAAAGAAAGAATAAAGATTAGTGTGGAAAAAAATGACATAGAGACTAAAAAACAGTAGCAAAGATCAATGAATTCAAGATCTGGTTCTTTGAAAAGATAAACAAGATGGATGAACCTTTAACTAGATTCATCAAGAAATAGAAAAGAAAGAGGACTGAAATAAATAAAATCAGAAATGAAAGTAGAGATGTAACAACTGACATCACAGAAATACAAAGGATTATAAGAATTTGGATAATGTGGGCAAAATGGAAAAATTCCTAGAAACATGCAATCTTCTAAAATTCAATCAGGACAAATCATAGTATCTGAATAGACAGATTACAACTAGTGAAATTGAAGTTGTAATTTTAAAAAGTAAATAAATAAACCAAACTCCTAACAAAAACACTGAACCGGATGGCTTTTCATCTGAATTTTACCAAACTTTCAAGGCAGAAATAACACCTATCCTTCTCTAACTATTCTAAAAAAATCAAGAGGAGTGGAGACTTCCAACTTTTCTTTTTATTAAGCCAGCATCATCTATCCTAATTCCAAAACCATATAAAGATACTACAAAGAAAGAAAATTATAGGCCAATAACCCCTGATGACATCTTCAACAAAACATTAGCAAACCAAATCCAGCAATACATTAAAAGATCATATACCATGATCAATTTGGATTTATCCTGAGGATGTAAGGTTGATACAATATTTGCAAATCAATAAATGTGGTATATCACATAAAGAAAATAAAAGATAAAAATCACATGATCATATCAATAGATTCAGAAAAAGCATTTGATAAAATCCAGCATTTCTTATGATAAAAACTCTCTGCAAAGTGTGACTAGAGAGATCATACCTCAACATAAAAAGTCCGTATATGAAACCTACAGCCAATATCATACACAATAGGCAGAAACTAAAAGCATTTTTCTTAAGATTATGAAAGAAAGAGAGACTAGAGGGAAAACTAATCACCAACAGTCAATGATTTAATCAAACATGCCTATGTAACTAATTCTTCATAAAAACTCAAATGGACAATGTATTGGAAAACTTCCAAGGGGTGAACACATGAACATTTGGAGAGGGAATGCCCCTTCCCATTCACCTTGCCTTATGAATCTCTTGAGTTGTATTCTTCTAAAAATAAATCAGTGCTCTAGCAAGCAAAATCTTTTTTAGATCTATGTGCTGCTCTACTAAATTAATCAAACTTATGAAGGAGACTGTTGTGGGAACCTATGATTTATAGCGAGTTGGTCAGAAAGACAGATAACAGATAACCTGGGCTTTAGACTGCATTTGATGGGAAGGAGAGTCTTGTAAGACTGAGCTATTAACCTGTGGAATATTATGTTATATTCACATAGATTCGGTCAAAATTAATTACAATTGTAGTACATCCACCTGGTGTCTAAATTGTTTGTTGGATGTGTGGAGGAACCCCTAAACCCCAGTGGAATTGGTGATCAGAATACCTCTTAGCCTTCTCATGGAAAAAAAAAAGTTCTGTCATCAATTAGGCTAAGCTGTGTTAATAAAAGCAATTAAGCCCTTTATTACAAGACTTTTTTTTTTTTTTTTATCCTCAGCCAAGGACATTTTTCCATTTTTTGTACAGATATAGTGGGAGGGAGAGAGAGGAAGAGAGAGAGAGGGAAACATCGATGTGAAAGGGACACATCGAGTGGCTGCCACCCGCACGACCAACCAGGGCCGGGGACAAACCGCAACCAAGGTATATGCCCTTAGCGGGAACCGAACCCGGGTCTCTCTGGACCACAGGCAGCTGCTCCAACCGCTGAGCCAAACCGGCCAGGGCTATTTTAAGACTTTTTAGAGTTTTTAATATGCTAAGCATATTGCACATCCTCAAGAGAAAGAGGCAGTGTTCTTAAATGTATTTGATTGTAATTCTTAAATATAATGAAGAAATATTCTTAATCTTTCAATATTTCAAATATTATGATTCTAAAACCATGTTACATTAGGTAGCAAAAGCTAAAGTAGTATAAATAAAGAAATAATTTTGGAGAGATGTTTGGCACCACCACTTATTAGCTTATGATCCAGGGCAAGCAGCTTTTCTACTTCAAACCTCATTTTATACTTCTAAAACATGTATCATAATCATAATTATCTAATGATATTATTAAGTGGATTAAGTATCATATGTACAAAGATCTGGTTGGCAATTGATGTTAGCTACTATAATTTCTCATAGGCAATTTGATTGCCTGCTTTTTTCTTTACAGTACTAATGCATTATTATTTTTTTCTTTTGTAACATTAATTCATCTATTCATCTGTGTAATTGCTGAAACTTGACCAAAAATAATTATAAAAGATGTTTATGAAAATATTCATTTACTCACTCATGCATTCAACGAATCATTATTGAAAACCTACTATAAATTTGTCAATGTGTTAGGTGTAGGGATAAATGGGTGTGATGCAAAGTTCCTGTCCTTGAGATGCTCACAGCTTTTTATAGTAAAGAACCATGGAAACAAATCAGAATACAGTGTCAGAGCCAAAGTTCCATCATCTGCAATGTGCAGATCTCATATAGAAGAATGTGTGGCAGACTATCTTGAAGGTAGAAGAGATATATATGACTTGTTGGAGAAGGCAATAGGTGACCTCAAATTAGAAAGATGACTCATAACTTACTAAGAGATCATCATACTCAAGCTTGCACCCATCTGACACCATACATACTTATTAGAATATTATTTAATTTATTTGCTATTCTGTACTTTACATACCTATGACTATCTAATCACTGGATGTTCACCTGAACCTAATATAATGTTGGCAATTGTAATTAAAAATAAAAATAAGAAACTATAAAAGATGGTGGACAAGAGGGAGGGTGAGTGCTTGAGAGAGTGAACTAGTGTGTGAGAGAGTGAGTGGACGCAAAGGTGGACGACCAAACGAAAGAAGTGCAGAGACACAGAGCACAAGGTTCCTGTGCTACAGACAAGAGTAGCCAGCTACCTCGGTAAGCGGTGTTTCAGGGTGCTTCACCCTGCACCACAGGGAGATCCAACCATTTTGGAATATCCTGGTCTTCCCTGGAAGGAGGCAGTGGAAGCATCTAGGGCCCAGCAACCTGAGCCCACCAGCACACCTGCCACTATCCCACCAGTGGACACTCTGTGTCAACACAGACTTGTGCACAGTAGTGGAGCCCCCAAGGTGCCTGTCACAAAAGTTGCAGACAGCCTGGAGCCCAGCACCATTCTCCATAGTAGCAGCCTGATCACAGTCCAGATATGCCACCAGCAACAGAAACTAGGGAGCAGACATCCATCTCCAGGCAACAGAAGCACAGACCAGCAGCTGAGACCCATCCCCAAAAACTACAACAAAAGCTTAGCAGCAGTTGAGCCCCACTGGGCAGCAGCACTCCCCAGCCACTAGCTGTGGGACCTGTGCTGTCCAGTAGCTCACAAGAGCAGTGGGAAGCAGGAGCCCTAGAGAGACAGGTGCAATTCAGCCACCCACCCACTGGACCTGCAGGGTGCGGGGGCACAAGAGAGGCCTGTGTGACCCAGCAGGGACTGTGCAATCTAGTTACCCTCAGGACCTGCAGAGTGTTGAAACACCACAGAGGCCTGTGCAACCCAGCAGGGACTGCGCAATCTAGTTACCCACCAGGCCTGTGGAATGCTGAAGCATGGGAGAGGCCTGTGTGACCCAGAAGCCCATAACATAGGCATAGAACCTAGTCCCCAAAGGGACTGTGCTATCCAATTACCCACAACACCTGCAGGGTGCTGGGGCACCAAAAAGGCCTGCGTTACCCAGCTGCACACAAGATAGGCATAGAGGTTGTGAAAAACGGAGGTGGAGTAAATAGAAGCTACACAAAAGATCTCCCAGGACCAAACAGAAATTACAACAAAAATAAAGACAAATTCTTGGGAAAAAGCAACAGAATAGCAGCAGGACAGGACCATATAACCAGGGACAATGATAGGATCTGCGGAAGCACAAGAGGGTGTGGGCTGAGAGTCCATGGACAGCAGCAGTCTAAGCTGTGAGCAGCGCCCTTGGAAAATAAAGACCAAGCCCACTCCACAGTGCAGAGAGCCAGAACAAAACACTAAAATAGCCACAGACACTCACCTAGGGGCCAAACCAGAGGAAGGGCAAACTGGGCTGGAAATCTGTGGGGACACCCAGGATTTGGAGGAAACTCAGAGTTTTTGCTGAGTTGTGGCCGCAAATGACAGTGGCCAGTGTGCTCCTTCCCAGAGCTGTGGGGAAAAGCAGCAGCTGCCCCATCAATAATTCAGCCTTCCCCAGGTAGGCAAAAAAAATGCAAATTGAGTCTCATTAATAACCAGCATCTATCAGACCCTCTGAAAATCCTCTAATGCATTACACCAGCGTTATATTCCAAGGAACTGAGTAACTGACTACTAGTCACCAGGAAAAAACTAGAGGATAACTGAACCTTACCTGGGTTTGAAAATCTACCCAGGAGAGTGAGACTTGACAGTGGTGTTTAACGTGGGCCCACCCAGACTCATCCAAACCCAGTAGAGGGAGTCACAAACAGCAGAACACCAACACCCACAGAAAAAATTTGGCAGGCTCCAAAACACACTGAGATAGCCAAAATTGTGAAACAAAAAAAACAAATCCCAAACGAAAGAACAAGAGACTTCTATTGAAGATGAGATCAATGAAATGCAGCTAAGCAAATTATCAGCCATAAAGTTCAGAGGGTTTATCTTGAGAAAGCTCCACAGCATGAGTAAGGACATCAGCACCATGAGTAGAGATATAGAAACATTGAAAACCAAATAAGTGAAAACGAAGGATGATATAGCAGAAATAAAGAAAACATTGGAAGGTTTAACCAGCACAATGAAAAAAGCTGAGGACCAGATCAATGAATTAGAGGACAGGGTAGAAAAAATCAACCACTCAGAAAACCAAAAGAAAAAAATGATTAAAAACCAGAACATCTTAAGAGAATTGTAGTACAACTGAAAACGTAATAACATTCACCTCATAGGAGTCCCTGAAGAGGAAGAAAATGGACAAGGGTTAGAGAATATATTTGATGAAATAGTGACAAAACTTTCCTACCTTGGTGAAGAAAGAAGGCATTCAAGTTGAAAAAGCATGGAAAGCCCCAAGTAAGAAGAACCCAAACAGGCCCACACCTAGACACATAGTAATCAAAATTCCAAAAATTAAAGACAAAGAGAGAATCCTTAAGGCAACAAGAGATAAGCAACAGGTTACCTGTAAAGAAACCCCATAAGGCTCTCAGCTGACTTCTAAACAAAAACGCTACAGGCCAGAAGGGAGTGGTATGAAGTAATCAAGGTCATGAAAAACAAGAATCTGAATCCAAACTACTCTATCCAGTAAGACTATCATTCAAAATAGAGGGTCAAATAAAGAGCTTCCCAGACAAAAAAGGCTAAGGGAATATATTAACACCAAACCAGCACTTCAAGATATGCTAAAAGGACTTCTGTAATTAGTAGAAGAAACAAGAAAAAAAATATAACCACACTAAAAATAAAAAAAAAGGCAATAAATAGGAACATATCAATTATCACCTTAAATGTGAATGTTTTGATAAAAAGACAAAGAGTAGCTGACTGGGTAAGAGAGCATGACTCATATATATGTTATTCAGAAAAAAACCCACCTCCTAACTAAAGTCTCACATAGGTTGAAAGTGAAGGGATTAAAAAAAATCTTTTCAGCAAATGGAAATTAAAAAAAAGCTGAGGTAGCAATACTGATATCTGACAAAATAGATTTCAAAATGAAGATCATAACTAGAGACAAAGAAGGTCACCACATAATATTAAGAGAATCTATCTAACAGGAAGATATTACCTTGGTAAAATATATGCACCCAATTTAGGAGCGCCGACATATATAAAAATCTTTTGGAGAATTTCAAAAGAGAAATCAACTGCAATACAATCATAGCAGAAGCCATCAATACCCTGCTGACATCACTGGATTGATCTTCTAGACAAAAAAATAACATGAAAATACAGACTCTAAATGAAGTGATGGAGCAAATGGATTTAATAGATATCTACAGAGAATTACACCCTAAAACTACAGAATTCACACTGTCCTCAAGTGCACATGGGACAATCTCAAAAGAAGACCACATGTTAGGGCACAATCTAAGTCTCTACACATTAAAGATGATTCAAATCATATCAAACATCTTCTCAGATCACAATTGCATGCAACTAGAAATCAATTGCAACAAGAACATGCAAAGACATTTGAAAACACCGACGCTAAATGGCATGCTATTGAACAATGAATGGGTTACCATGGAGATCAAGGAAGAAATTTAAAACTTCCTGGAAACCAATGAAAATGAACACACAACAACACAAAATCTATGGGATGCAGCGAAAGCAGTTCTGGGAGGGAAGTTCATAGCACTACAGGAGTACCTCAAGAAGAAAGAGAAATTTCTAATAGACTATCTAACCTCACATCTTAAAGAACTATAAAGCAACCAGAAAGAACAACCCAGAGCAAGTAGAAAAAAAGAAAATAGTAAATATCACAGTAGAAATAAAAGACACGGAGAGCAAAACAACAATTCAAATAATCAATAAAACAAAGAGCTGGTTCTTTGAAAAGATAAACAAGATTGATGGACCCTTAGCTAGACTCACCAAGAAACAAGGAGGGAGAACACAAATACACAAAATCAGAAATGAAAGGGGAGAAATAAAAGCTGACATCAGAGAAATGAAAAGAATTGTCAACTGATATTATGACCAATTACACGACAACAAATTCGACAATCTAAGCGAAATGGACAAATTTCTAGAAACACATAGTCTCCCAAAACTGAACCGGAAAGAGATAGAAAACTTGAACAGACCAATAACAGCAAATAATACTAAAGATGTAATCAAGACCCTCCCAGCCAACAAAAGCCCAGGCCTAGAGGGCTTCATGGGGGAATGCTACCAAACATTCAAAGAAAACTAATGCCCATTCTCCTCAAACTATTTCAAAAAATTCAAGAAAACTTCCAAAATCGTTTTATTAGGCCAGCATAATCCTAATTTCAAAACCAGAAAAGGCCACTAAAAATAAAAAAAGCTACAGATGAATATCCCTGATAAACATAGATGCCAAATCCTGAACAAAATACTAGCAAATCGAATCCAGCACTACATCAAAAAATTATTGACTATGACCAAGTGGGATTCATCCCAGGGATGTAAGGCTGGTACAATATTTGCAAATCAATAAATGTGATACACCACATAAACAAAATGAAGAATACAAATCACATGATCATATCAATAGATGCCAAAAAAGCCTTCGACAAAATCCAGCATTCATTCCTGATAAAAATGCTCAGCAATGTGGGAATAGAGGGATCATATCTCGACATAATAAACACCATATAAAAAAGACCTACAGCCAACAGCATACTCAATGGGCTAAAATTAAAGCATTTTCCTTACAAACAGGAAAAAGACAAGGATGCCGACATTCACCACTCTTATTTGTCAAAGTACTGGAATTCTTATCCACATCAATCAAAGAGGAAGAAAAAATAAAAGGGATCCATAATGGAAAGGAGGAAGTGAAACTGAAATTATTCGCAGAGGACATGATACTATATGTCGAAAACCCCAAAGTCTCCATCAAAAATTTACTAGACTTAGTAAATGAATTAGGTAAAGTAGCATGATGCAAATTAACATAAAGAAATCAATGGCATTCTTATATACCAATGTTGAACTCACAGAAAGAGAAACTAAGAAAACAATACCATTTACCATCGCAGCAAAAACATTAAGATATCTAGACTCCTAGACTCCATTATTCCTTTGGTTAAGGAAGAAACTTAACAAAAATAAATAAAAATAAATAAATAAATAAATAAAGGACCTATTCACAGAAAACTGCAAGTCATTGAAAAAGAGAAATAGAGGAAGATATAAAAAAATGGAAGCACATAATTTGTTCATGGTTTGGAAGAATTAACATCACTAAACTGTTCATACTACCCAAAGCAATCTATAGATACAATGCAATCCACATCAAAATACCAATGACATACTTCACAGAACTTTTACAAATCCGTCAAAAGTTCATATGGAACCAAAAAAGACCTCAAATAGCCACAACAATCTTAAAAAAGAAGAACAAAGTTGGAGGGATCCCATTACCAGATTTCAGGTTATACTACAAAGCCACTGTCATCAAAATAGCCTGGTACTGGCACAAGAACAGGCAGATGGACCAGTGGAACAGAACAGTGAACCCAGAAATGGACCCAAGGCAATATGCTTAATTAATATTTGACAAAGGTGGCAAGAGCCTACAGTGGAGTAAAGACAGCCTCTTTAATAAATGCTGTTGGGAAAATTGTACAGCTACATGCAAAAAATGAAACTAGACCATCAACTTACACCCTATGCAAGAATAAACTAAAAATGAATAAAAGACTTAAATGTGACTCATGAATCTATAAAAATCCTAGAGAAAAATGTAGGCAACAAAATTTCAGACATCATACGTAGCAGAACCTAAGGCAATGGAAACAAAGGAGAAAATGAACACATGGGACTACATCAAACTCAAAAACTTCTGCACAGCATAAGATACAGTCATCAAAATGGAAAGGTAACCCACTGTATGCGAGAACATAATTGCCAATAATATATCAGATAAGGGGTTCATTTTCAAAATATATAGAGTGCTAATACAACTCAACAAATGGAACCCAATTAAAAAATTGGAAGGGAAACTAACTAGACACCTCTTCAAACAGGACATAAAAATGGCTGAGAGACTTACAAAGAAATGCTCAACATCACTAATCATCAGAGAGCTGCAAGTTAAAACAACAATGAGATATCACCTCACACCAGTCAGAATGGCCGCCATGAACAAATCATCAAACAACAATTGTTGGTGATGGTGTGGAGTAAAGGGGACTCTACTACACTGTTGGTGGGAATGCAGACTGGTGCAGCCACTATGGAAAACAATATCGTGTTACCTCAAAAAATTAAAAATTGAACTTCCATTTGACCCAGTGATCCCACTTCTAGGAATATGCCCTAAGAAGCCTGAAACACCAATCAGAAAGAATATATGTACCCCCATGTTTGTAGCAGCACTATTTACAATAGCTAAGAGCTGGAAACAGCCCAAGTGTCTGTCAGTAAACGAATGGATAAAAAAGCTGTGGTATATATACACAATGGAATACTATGCAGCTGTAAGAAAGAAAGATCTCTTATCCTTTGAGACGACATGGAGGGACCTGGAAAGTATCATCCTAAGTGAAACAAGCCAAACAGAGAAAGACAGGTATCATATGATCTCACTTATTTGTGGAACATAATGAACATAACAGTCTGACGAATGGGGTAGTCCCGGAGACATGGAAGTGGGGTATAGACTGACAATCCCCAGAAGAGGGGGTGGTGGTGGAGAGATAAACCACAGAACTTATATGCATGTATGCATAAACAGTGGACATGGACAACAAGCTGGGGACAGGGCTGGGAGGGTGGAGGAGGGGGGAATCAGTGGGGGAAAAAGGAGAAACATCTGTAACAAAAATTAATAAAAAAATAAAATAAAAATAAATTATATCAAAGCTTAATATCATTGAACATAAAAAAAAAATTAAAAATTGAACTTACATTTGACCCAGTAATCTCATTTCTAGGAATATACCCTAAGAAGCCTGAAACCCCAATCAGAAAGAATATATGTACCCCCATGTTTATAGGAGGTCTATTTACAATAACTAAGATCTGGAAACAGCCCAAATGTCCATCAGTAGAGGAATGGATAAAAAAGCTGTGGTACATATACACAATGGCGTACTTATGCAGCTGTAAAGAAAAACAAAAAAAAAAAAGATCTCTTATTTTTTGAGACGACATGGAGGGAACTGGAAAGTATTTTCCTAAGTAAAAGAAGCCAAACAGAGAACGACAAGTATCATATGATTCAGTTATTTGTGGAATATAATGAACATAACAGTCTGAGTAATGAGTCCCGGAGATGTTGAAGTGGGGTACAGACTGACAATCCCCAGAACAAGGGGTGGTGGAGGAGAGATAAACCACAGAACTTATATACATGCATACATGAACAATGGACATGGACAACAAATTTGGGGACAGGGCAAGGAGGGAGTGGGAGGGAGGAATCAGTGGGGGAAAATGGAGAGACATCTGTAACAAAAATAAATACATTAATTAATAATAAAAAAATAAAAATGATTTAAATATAAATAAGGAAAGACGACTCATGAGATTGGAGGTAAGAAAGGTGGGACAATAAAAGCATTCCAGGCTCAGTAAACAGCATATTTGCTTTAAACAGCATTGTATGTCCTAGGAATTACTTGTATAGAACCAAGTGTAAGAAGGACAATGATAGATGGGATTTAGAAAGTATCATTGTTATGTAATAAAGGCATGCAATCTCTTAAAATGTTGTTTTTTTTACATTTATTTCTCAGATTGAAAGTTTTATTTAATTTTTATTGAATTTATTAGAGTGGCATTGGTAAACAAAATTATACAAGTTTCAGTGTATAATTCTATAATGCATCCTCTGTGCATTGTGTTGTTTTCACCACCCCAAGTCATATTTCTTTCCATCACCATTTATCCCCATTTACCCTCTTCTACATCCCCCGATTCCCATTGCCCTCTGATAATCACCATGCTATTGTCTGAGTCTATAGATTTATTTTTGCTTAATCCCTTCACTTTCTTTTGCCCAGACCCCAATACATGTCCCCTCTGAAAGCCATCAGTTTGTTCTCTGTATCTATGACTCTGTTTATATTTTGTTAGTTTACTTTGTTCATTAGATTCCACATATAAGTAAAATCTCATGGTATTTGTCTTTCTCTGATTGGCTTATTTTACCTAACATAATATTCTTCACGTTCATCCATGCTGTCACAAAAGGTAAGATTCCTTTCTTTTTTATGGCTCAATAGTATTTCATTGTGTAAATGCACCATAGCTTTTTTATCCATTAATTTACTGATGAGCATCTGAGATGCTTCCAAATTTTGGCTATTATAAATAGCAGTGCAATGAACATAGTAGTGCTTATATTCTTTCAAATTAATGATTCAAGTTTCTTCCAATATATTTCCAGAAGTGGAATTGCTGGGCCATACGGTAATTATATTTTTAATTTTTGAGGAAACTACATACTGATTTCCACAGTGGCTGCACCAATATGCATTTCCATCAACAGTGCATGAAGTTTCTCTTCCAACTGACATATGAAAAGATGTTCAGTGTCACTAATCATCAGAAAAAGGCAAATTAAAACCTCAATGAAATATCACCTCACACCTATCATAATGGCTATCATCCATAAATCAACAAACAACAGATGTTGTAGAGGATGTAGAGAAGGGAACTCTTGTGAGTTTAATTTTGAAATTCATACAACAAGTTTAAGATATAATAAGACAAAGTAATTCAGCACTTAAAATGTGCCCAGCAACATTCTTAGATCTTTACATTTGATAACATTTCATTCTCAAAACTGTGAGGTAGACACCCATTACCCCACTTTACAAATAAGACCATCAAGACAGGAAGCTCTTAAATGGTTGTCCAAGGTCAAGAAGTTAGTCAATGGCAGAGTGGAAATGAGCTGCAGAACCTATGCTGTTATTTCCATACTATTCTCATCTTCTCCCTAGTAACATTACTTATTTGCTCTTTCTGTTTCCCTAGCAGACTGTAATATGCTACTTTTTCATGTTTTATCTCAATCTTTTGACAATTTCCTTCCTTCATAACACTTATTGGAATAAGTGTTGGAATATAGGTTGGAACCTATAGTTCCTTTACTTTTCTGTTCTCTTCTTTTTTTTTTTTTGTCTCTTCCACTAATATGCAAAATTCTTGCCTCTAGTTCACTATTGAATTCCAATAGTGATGCTGTTATAATAACCTGGTTATTATTTAATAAGAAAGGAGTAAAAGGGAGACTAGTTAATTTAACAATCCAGGTCTATTTCTTGCTGATTGATAGGAGAAGGGACTGGACACAGGCAGTTTAGACACATGCCCAGTAAGGTCTGAGTGACATGGAAAGGTGTTGACCTGCCTGTCTGGTCTGTCACACCTGGGAGCAAGTCAGTGGCCACTACAAGCACACAAGATCTGAATATTTATACTCAAAGACCAAGGAATGCTGTCTGTCTTGGTGGGTGGCACTCCTGCCCGCTTGAGAGACCTGTTGCAGGGAGAACATTCCCCTTCACCTACATGACCCACAGCCAATGGATTGATGTACTAAATGTAGCCCAATGCATCATTGGACCCAGTTTCATCATGGAGAGAAAGCTCTGGACAGTGGTCCTGTTTCTAGTTCTAATAAACCCAAAGCTGTCCCTCTTCCGGGACTGGATTAAAAGAACTGAGAAATTACAACCCCAGGAATAAAACTCAACACCAATAAAGGCCATTTATTGTCCCAAATGAGTTTTAAAAAATCATTTTCTGAAGAAATCACAAGAACCACCAACTCCCATGAGTGTCAATGAAATCTGGCCCCCTCATCCCTCCAGTAACACTAGCATAGTGTTTCATATATAATGAGCATTTGATAAATATGGTAAGTGAATTTATGTTTAAAAAGAAAACAATTGGGGCAGAAAGGGTGTGCTTCTTGCCTAGAATTTTGTAATTCAGGAGTGCTAAAGGCATATTTTAATGCATTTCATTTAAGCAGACAGCACCTGTTCTACCATAATGTATCTACCATATAGAAGAAGAAGTGGTGGCAGAGTGAATGGAAGCTACACTGACCACCTACCAGGACCAAATTGGAATTACAATGAAAAAAAAAATGTCACCTGGAATAACTGAAGATGAGCTGGAGAGAAACTTTATCCTTATAACCAGGGACATAAAGAGGAGCCCAAATGAAGTCTAGTAGGAGGTGCAGTGGTACAAGAGGGCTGGATGAGCTCTCACAGGCAGCAAGTGAGAGTTATCTTTGCTGTGAGAAATTCCACCTAAGAAGCCTGGGGTTTAAACCCCAAGACAGAGTGTCAGAACAGGAAAAGGCAACTAAGTAACACCTGGTTGTGAAAAACACCAGAGCAGAGGTTCTGTCTGGCAAGGAGAGGCACTGGAAAAACAGGCACCCACTTGAAGTGCTAGTGCACTAAATTTCAGCTACAGCCACTCACCTTGGACTATGGCAGAGGGAGGGCTAACTGAACTAGAGCTGTGTGAGGGGAATCTGTGTTTGTGGTACTGGGGAGAGAGCTGGCAAGGAGACCCTCAGGAGCCCTATGCTGGGTCATTCCTATACACTACAGAAACCATTTTTCTTGGGCAGACATTCCCATAAAAGCAGCTTTAGCCAGGCCAGTGTGACTCAGTGGTTGAGCATTGACCCACGCACAAATAGGGCACTGGTTCAATTCTTGGTCGGGGCACATGTCCAGGTTGTGGATCTGATTCGTGGTGGGGGTTCATGGAGGCAGCGGCCAGTCAATGTTCTCTCTCATTGATATTTCTATCTCTCTGTCCTTCTCCCTTCTTCTCTCTCTTTAATATCAATAAAGAAAAAAATTAAAAATCAGCTTTAACCCCAGGGGAGAGAAACAAATGCCCCACACATTGGAATTTCACCCAGCCTGCCATGAGGAGTTTTTACTTAGCACAGAACTGCAAACTGAGGCTCATTAACTGTAAGAGACTACCAACAAGCCAGCAGGCAGAGATGGGTCTCTGGGTGCTTTAAGCCTTGGGCTTGGCTTGCGGTTGTTGGGTTTTATGGCTCTGGGGACTGAACTGTGAAGGCTGCTTCCTGGGTCTTTGTGCTGAGCTACTAACCCATACTTCAGATACCATGCTTTAAGATGGGGTTTTCCCACCAAAGAAGCTATAGGTGAAGCAACTGCCCCACAAGTGGGAAATTCACCCCGCCTGCCAGAAGGAGTTTGTACCTAGAACAGAGCTGAAACCTCAGGCTCATTAACCATCAAATACTACTAGTCTGCCTGCAGGCAGAGATAGATATCTGGGGGCTTTGACTCTTTCGCCAGGCTCAAGGTCATTGAGATTGGAAACTCTGGGGACCTAGCTGGGAAAGTGATGGCTTGGGTCCCTGTGCAGAATTATTAACACATGCTGCAGAAACCATCTTTCTCAGGCCGAGCTTTCCTCCCAAAGCAGCTTTAGTCTGGGGGAAGCTATTGCCCCACCCATTGAAATTCTCTCACCATGCCCACTGTGGGGAGGCAGGAGTTTACATCCAGCTAAGGAATACAATCTGAGACTCATTAAGTGACTGAGACTAATAGTTAGCCTGCATGCAGAGACAGATCTTTGCCTGACCTGTGACTTAACCTGGGAGAGTAAGACTGAACACTGGTATCAGATTGCTTCCTTCCATACACATTTAACTACAGCATAGAGAGCCACAATCATTGGATCAGTGATATTCACAAGAAAATTTTAGCAGATTCCAGACTCAGCTTAGCCAAAATGTTGAAACAAAGAAACAAATCCAAAATGAAAAAACAAGAGAATTCTCTGGAAGAAGGGCTAAATGAAATGGAGATAAGCAAGTTATTAAGCACAGAGTTCAGAATGATAACCATAAGGATGTGCAACAGCATGAGAAAAGATATAGAAACAATGAAAATCAACCGTTTGGAAATGAAACACAACCAAGCAAAAATAAAAAATGTTATAGCCCAAATAAGGAATACATTGGATGAAATAAACAGCAGATTAGAAGAAGCTGAGAATTGGATCATCGAATTAGAAGATGGGGTATAAAAAAGAAAAAAATAAATAAAAAACAGGAGGACAATTTAAGAGAATTGTGGGACAATATGAAATGTAATAACACGCATATCACTGGAGTGCCAAAAAAATAAGAAAGTGAACAGGGGTTGGAGAACCTGCTTGAATAAATAGTAGCAGAAAAATTTCCTAATTTAAAGAAAAAAGTCACACAAATTCAGAAAGCACATAGGGTCCCATGCAAGAAGAACCCAAAGAGGCCCGACACATTATAATTAAAATGTCAAAAACTAAAGACAAAAAGAGAATCTTAAAGGCAGCAGGAGAAAAGTAAAGGGTTACCTACACAGGAGCTTTGATAAGACTATCTGCTGATTTCTCACAGAAACACTACAGGCCAGAAGGGAATGACATGAGATATTTAAGGTAATGAAAAACAAGGATCTAAATCCAAGAGTACCTTATACAGCAATGCTGCCATTCTAAATAGAAGTAGCTTCCCTGAACAAAAAAAAAAAAAGGCAAAAGTAGTATATTACCATCAAATTGGCTAAAGGAGTATATTACCATCAAGCCAGCGTTTCAGAAAATATTAAAGGGACTGCTGTAATAATAAGAAGAAATGAGAGGTGGGGAGGGAGAGAGAGAGAGAGAGAGAGAGAGAGAGAGAGAGAGAGAGAGAGAGAGAGACAAACTTGGACATAATAAATACAATGGAAATGAATAATACGTATGAATAATAACCTTAAATGTGAATAGATTGAATGCTTCAATCAAAAGACACAGAGTAGATAAATATGTAAGAAAGCATGACCTGTATATATCCTGTCTGCAAGAGAACCACCTCAGTATGGCTAATGTAGATCAGTGGATTGAGCATCAACCCATGGACTGACTGAGAGGTCCTGGTTTGATTTCTGGTCGGAGCCCAAGCCTGGGTTACAAGCTCATGCCACAGTGGAGGGAATGCAGGAGGCAGTTGATAGATGTTTTCTCTCGCATATTGATGTTTCTATCTCTCTCTCCCTTCCTCTTTAAAATAAATAAATAAATGAAACATATTAAAAAATAAAAAAGGGACTCAGCTCAGAACAAAAGATTCACAGAGATGAAAGTGAAGAGATGGGGAAAATTGTCCAAGCAAATGGAAACAAACAAACAAAAAAGCTGGGATAGCAATACTCATACCTGATAAAATAGACTTCAAAATGAAGATTGTAACCAGAAACAATGAAGGTCACTACCTGATACTAAAGGTATCAATTTATCAAGAGGATATCACCTTGGTAAACATATTTGCACCCAATATATGAGCATCAAAATGTATTTAAATCTTCCAGAAGACTTCAAAGGAGAGATCACCAGCAATATAATCATAGTAGGTAACTTCAAAACCACAATGAGATCACTGGATAGATCCTCTAGACAAAAAAATTAACAAGGAAACAGAGACTCTAAGTGATACACTAAACCAGATGGATTTAATTAATATTTACCTAAAATTACACCCAAAATGGCAGAATATACATTCTTGTCAAGTGCACATAAGACATTTTCAAAGATAGACCACATGTTAAAACACAAGCTAAGTCTCTACAAGTTCAAGAAGTATGAAATCATATCAAGCATCTTCTCAGATCACAGTGGCATGGAACTAGAAATCAATTACAATAAAACCACTTAAAAACATTTAAACACATGGAAGCTAAATAGCATGTTATTAAACAATAAATGGGTTACCAATAAAATCAAGAAAAAAAAACCTTTCTGGAAATCAATTAAAATGAACACAAACCAATACAAAATCTATGGGACAGAGTGAAAGCAGTCCAGAGAATGAAGTTATTAGCAATAAAGGACTAACTTAAGAAACTAGAAAAAAAATTAATGAACTATCTAAGCCTACAACTTAAAGAACTAGAAAGTGAACAACAACAACAACAACAACAAAAACCCAGAGTAAGTAAAAGGAAAGAAATAGTATAGGTCAAAATGCAAATATATTACATAGAGACTAAAAAATATGTATAAAAGATAAATGAAAGAGCTGGTTCTTTGAAAAGATAAAAAATATTGATGAAACTTTAGCCAGATTCTCCAAAAAGTGAAGAGAGAGAGGACCCAAATAAACAAAATCAGAAATGAAAGTGGAGAACTGTCAACCCTCACCGCAGAAATACAAGGATTGTTAGAAAATATCATGAGCAATATTATGCAACAAATTGGACAACTAGGGCAAGAGGGATAAATTCCTAGAATCATATAGTCTTCCAAAACTCAACCAGAAGAATCAGAAAACCTGAATAGACCAAAAACAACTACGGAAATTGAAACGGTAATGAATACAATCCCAGTAAAAAGAAAGCCCAGAACCAGATGGCTTCACAGAGGAGTTTTACTGAACTTTAAAAGAATAAACACCTATTCTCCTCAAAGTACCCCCCAAAATTCAAGGGGAACGCATACTGCCAAGTTCTTTTTATGAAACCAGCATACCCCTAAGCACAAAAGCATGTAAAGACACTCCAAAGAAAGAAAATTACAAGCCTATACCCCTAATGAACATAGACACAAAAAGATCAATAAAATATTAGCAAATCAGATCCAGCAATATAGTAAAAAAAAAATTATTCACCTCAACCAATTGGGTTTTATCCCAGGGATGCAAGCCTGGTACAATATTCACAAATCAATAAATGTGATACATCACATAAACAAAATAAAAGATAAAATCACATGATCATATCAATAGATGCTGAAAAATCCAGCACCCATTTCTGACAAAAACACTCAGCAAAGTGGAAATAGGGAGATCATAACTCAACCTAATAAAGACAATATATGACAAACCTACAGCCAACATCATACTCAATGGGAAAAATCTAAAAGCATTTTCCTTTACAATAAGAACAAGACAAGGATGTTTACTTTTGCCACAGTTATTCAACATAGCACTGGAAGACTTAGCCACAGCCATCAGACAAGAAGAAAAAATAAAAGGGATTCAAATGGGAAAGGAGGAAGTAAAACTGTCATTATTCGCAGATGACATAATATTGTACATAGAAAACCTTGAAGACTCCATTAAAAAAAAAAACACACAAAAAAAAAACAAACTGCTAGATTTAATAAATGAATTTAGCAATGTAGCAAGATGCAAATTTAACATCCAGATATTGATGACATTCTTATACACCAATAATGAACACTCTGAAAGGGAAAATAAAAATAATCCAATTTAACATTGCAACAAAAAATTAAGATACCTAGGAATAAACTTAACCAAGGAGGTAAAAGACATATGCCCAGAAAACTACAGGACATTGAAAGAAAAAACAGAGGAGAGTATTAATAAGTAGAAGCATAGCTCTGGTCGGTTGCACAGTGGTTAGAGCGTCGGCCTGCGGTCTGAAGAGACCTGGGTAAGGTTCCCGCTAAGGGCATGTACCTTGGCTGCAGTTTGTCCCCGGTCCTGGTTGGGTCGTGCGGGTGGCGGCCACTCAATGTGTCCCTTTCATGTCAATGTTTCTCTCTCTTCCTCTCTCTCCCTCCTGCTCTAACTGAATAAAAAGTGGAAAAATGTCCTCGGGTGAGAAAAAAAAAAGTAGAAGCATATACCATGTTCATAGACTGAAAGAATCAACATTATTAAAATGTTCATTCTACCTAAAACAATCTACAGATTCAATGCAATCTCTATTAAAGTACTAACAGCATATTTTCCAGATTTAGAACAAATACTCCAAAAGTTTATATGGAACTAAAAAGACCTCAAATAGCCACAGTGATCTTGAAAAGTAGGAACAAAGTTGGAGGGATCATAATACTAATTATCAGGTTATATTACAAGGCCATTTTAATCAAAACAACCTGGTACCAGCACAAGAACAGGCATATGGATCAATGGAACAGAACAGAGAACCTAGAAATAGACCCAAGACATTAGGCGCAATTAATATTTAACAAATGAGGCAAGAACATACAATAGAGAAAAGAGAGTCTCTTCTGTAAATGGTGTTGGGAAAATTGGACAGCAACATGCAAATAAATAAATAAATAAATAAAAATAAATAAATAAATAAATAAATAAATAAATAAATGTAGACCACCAACTAACGCCATACACAAGAATAAACTCAAAATGGATAAAATACTTAAATGTCATTCATAAAAGTACTAGAAGAAAATTTAGGCCACAAAATCTCAGATGTCATAGTAACAGAATATCCACCGATATATCTCCAAAGGCAAGAGAAACAAAGGAAAAAAATAATAAATGGGACTACTTTTATCTTAAAAGTTTCTGCATGACAAAAAAAGTAGCATCAAAATGAAAAGGGAACCCAGTCTTTGTTAGAACATATTTTCCAATGATATACTGGAGAAGGGATTAATATCCAAAACATATGGAGCACTTATATGACTCAACAAAAGGAAGATAAAAATCCAATTTAAAAATGAGCAGAGGACCTGAATAGACACTTCTCCAAACAGGACATACAAAGCGCCAAAAGACATGAAAAAATGCTCAATGTCACTAATCTTCTGAGAGTTATAAGGACTATGAGTTCTCACCTCAAACCTGCCAGAATGGCTGCCATCACCAATTCATCAAACAACAAGTGCTGGTGAGGGTGTGGAGAAAAGGGGACTCTAGTACACTGCTTGTGGGAATGCAGACTGGTGCAGCCACTATGGAAAACAATATAGTGTTACCTCAAAAAATTAAAAAGTGAATGTCCATTTGACCCAGTGATCCAACTTCTAGGAATATACCCTAAGAAGCCTGAAACCCCAATCAGAAAGAATATATGTACCCCCATGTTCATAGCAGGTCTATTTACAATAGCTAAGATCTGTAAACAGCCCAAATGTCAATCAGTAGACAAATGGATAAAAAAGCTGTGGTGCATATTCACAGTGGAGCACTATGCAGCTATAAGAAAGAAAGATCTCTTATCATTTGAGACAACATAGAGGGACCTGGAAAGTATTATCCTAAGCGAACCAAGCCAAGCACAAAAAAACAAATACCGCATGATCTCACTTATTTGCGGAATATAATGAACATAACAGTCTGAGGAATAGGGTAGTCCCAGAGATGTGGAAGTAGGGTACAAACAGACAACCCTCAGAAGACGGGTGGTGGGGGGAGGAAATAGATAAACCACAGAACTTATATGCATGTGCGCATAACCAATGGACATGGACAACAAAGCCAGGGACAGCATTGGGGGGAATGTGGAGGAGGGTGTCAATGGGGTAAAAAAGAGAAACATTCATAACAAAAATAAAATTATATAAATAAATAAATAAATAAAAAGAAATTAGCATAAAAAAAAAACCAAAATGTTTATTCCTAGGTATCTTAATTTTTTTTTTCTGCGATGGTAAATGTGATTGTCTTTTTAGTTTCCCTTTTCGTGATTTCATCATTGGTGTATAAAAATGCCATCAATTTTTTGACGTTAATTTTGTATTCTGCTACTTTGCCAAATTCATTTATTAAGTGTAGTAGATTTTTCATGGAATCTTTAGGGTTTTCTATGTATAATATTATGTCATATGCACATAATGACAGTTTCAACTCCTCCTTTTCAATTTGGATCCCCTTTATTTATTCTTTATGTCTACTTGCTGTGGTTAAGACTTCCAGTCCTATGGTAAATAAGAGTGGTGAAAGTGGGCATCCCTGTCTTGTTCCCGTTCTTAAGTGGAATGCTTTTCGTTTTTGCCCATTGAGTATGATGTTGTCTGTAGGTTTTTCATATATGGCCTTTATTATGTTGAGATATGATCCTCCTATTCCCACATTGCTGAGCGTTTTTATAAAAAATGGGTGCTGGATTTTGTTGAATGCTTTCTCAGCATCTATTGATATGATCATGTGGTTTTTATCTTTCCTTTTGTTTATGTGGTGTATCACATTTATTGATTTGCAAGTATTGTACCATCCTTGCATGCCAGTTATGAAACCCACTTCGTCATGATGAATAATTTTTTTTGATGTATTGCTGGATCCTATTTGCTATTATTTTGTTAAGAATTTTGACATCTGTCTTCATCAGAGACATTGGCCTGTTGTTTTCTTTCTTTGTAGTGTCTTTTTCTGGTTTTGGAATTAGGATTATGCTGGCCTCATAAAATGAGTTTGGAAGTGTTTCATCTTCTTGGATTTTTTTGGAATAGTTTGAGGAGAATAGGTATTAGATCTTTGAATGTTCAGTAAAACTCCCCTATGAAGCCCTCTAGGCCTAGGCTTTTGTTTGCTGGGAGTTTCTTGATTACATCTTCAATTCTCTTTGTTGTTTTTGAGCTGTTCAAGTTTTCTATCTCTTCCTGGTTCAGATCTGGGAGACTGTGTTTCTAGAAATTTTCCATTTCTCCTAGATTTTCCAATTTTTTGGCATATAATTGTTCATAGTATGTTTCGATGATCCTTTGCATTTCTGTGGTGTGAGTTGTTACTTCTCTTTCGTTTATGATTTTGTTTATTTGGTTCCTCACTTTTTCTTTCTTGGTGAGTGTGGCTAAAGGTCCATCAATCTTGTTTATCTTTTCAAAGAATCAGCTTTTTGTTTCATTGACGTTTTGAATTTCTTTTTTTTTTTTTTGTCTCCATGTCATTTATTTCTGCTCTGACCTTTACTCTTTCCTTCCTCCTACTAGCTCTGTTTTTTTGTTGTTGTTGTTGTTGTTCGTTCACATTCTACTTCTTTAAGTTGTATGGTTAGAAAGTCAATTAGGAATTTTTCTTGTTTCTTGAGGTAGGTCTATAGTGCTATGAACTTCCCTCTCTAGACTGCTTTTGCTGTGTCCCATAGATATTGTGTTGTTGTGTGTTCATTTCCATTGGTTTCCAGGAAATTTTCAATTTCTTCCTTGAACTCATTAGTAACCCATTAGTTGTTTAATAACATGCTATTTAGCCTTCAAGTTTTTGAATGTTTTTGTGTGTTTTATTGTAATTGAGTTCTAGTTTCATGCCACTGTGATCTGAGAAGATGCTTCATGTGATTTCAATTTTCTTGAATTGATATAGACTTGCTTTGTGTCCTAACATGTGGTCTATCTTTGAGAATGACCCACATGCACTTAAAAATGTATATTCTGCAGCTTTGGAATGAAATGTTCTGTAAATATCAATTAAGTCAAACTGATCTAGTTTGTTTTGTAAGGACTCTATGACCTTGTTAATTTTTTGTCTAGATCTATCCAGTGGTGTCAGTGGCTTGTTAAAGTCACCCCCTATGACCGTGTTGCTATTGATCTCTTCCTTAAAGTTCTCCAGAAGTTTTTAAATATATTTTGATGCTCCCATATTTGGTGCATATATGTTTACCAGGTTATATTCTCTTGTTGGATTGATCCTTTTAATATTATGTAGTGACCTTCTCTGTCTCTTGTTATGGCCCTTGTTTTGAAGTCTATCTTGTCAGATATGAGTATTGCTACACCAGCTTTTTTTTTTTTTTTTCATTTTTATTTGCTTAGAAAATTATTTTCCATCCCTTCACTTTCATCCTGTGTGAGTCTTTTGGTGTAAGATTGGTCTCTTATAGACAGCACATATATGGGTCATGTTTTCTTATCCAATCAGCTACCCTATGTCTTTTGATTGCAGCACTTAAACCATTTACATTTAAGGCAATTATTTATAGATAGTTATTAGTTCCCTTTTTAATTTTATGCTTGTGTCCCCCCCCCCCCTTTCTGTTTCTTCTTCTTACAACAGTACCTTCAGCATTTCTTGCAGTGCTGGTTTGGTGGTGGTAAATATCTTTAGCTTTTTTTTTTTTTTAATCCGTGAAGTTCTTTATTTCTCCTTCAATTTTGAATGATACCCATGCTGTATAGAGTAGTCTTGGATTCAGACCCTTGCCTTGCATTACTTTGAACACTTCATGCCACTCCCTTCTGGCCTGCATCATTTCTATTGAGAAATCAGCTGACAGTTTAATGGGAGCTCCCTTGTCAGTAACTTTCTGTCTTACTCTTGCTTTCTTTAAGATTCTTTCTTTGTCTTTAATATTTGCCATTTTTATTATGATGTGTCTAGCTGTGGGTCTTCTGGAGTTCATCTTGCTTGGGACCTTGTGTTTTCTGGACTTGTGTGACTTTTTTCTTTACCAGTTTAGGAAGTTTTCTGTCATTATTTCTTCAAACAGGTTCTCTCTTCTTTTCTCTGATTCTTTTCCTTCCAGTATTCCTATAATGTGAATGTTGTTACATTTTGTATTGTCCTACAGCTCCCTTAAACTTTCCTCCTGCTTTTTAAATTTTTCTTTCATTTGCTGTTCTATTTAAGTGTTTTTCTCTACCTTGTCTTCTAAGTCACTGATTTGGTCTTTCACCATTTGTCTTGACCTACTGTTTCAAGGAATCTTGGATCCAATTAATTGTCACAGATCTTTCACCATGCCTTTACCTCTCATATCTATTTTGAGAGCCCCTGCTTCAGCTCAGGATCCTTTTCTTTCCTATTCTTCCTTTCCTTTCCTTTGTCCCTTTTCCTTCCTTCCCTTCCTTTCCTACCTTTTGTTCTTTTCCTTCCTTCCCTTCCCTTTCTTTCCTTTCTTCTTTCCTTCCTTCCTTTTTATTTTGATAATTACCTCCACTCTCTATGTCTTTAGGCTCTCCTCATTCTTTTTTTTTCTTTGTTGATTTTTAGAGAGAGAGGGAGAGATAGAAACATCAAATGGCTGTCTATGCCCCCACTGGGTATTTGGCCCACAACCTGGGCATGTGCCCTGACTGGAATTGAACAGGCGACCTCTTGTTGCATGGGTTGACACACTGGTCTGGCAGCTCTCCACATTCTTAATCTACCTTCTATACTGCTGCCAGAATTCATGTTTAAGCTTTCACTCCCTAGCTACAAAAGCTCATCTCCCACTCCTGCAGCTAAAGTAGATCACTTACACTTCCCAGAACCCTCCCTTCACTCTTCAGTTTCTGGCCACTTTCCATTTTTTAACACTATTTGTCCTTACCAATTGATTGTCTCACTTTGTCATTATCTGTGCCTGTCAAAATTTTGTTTATCCTTCAAGATTTGTCTCAAAAGTCTTTAAATTTGTTTTTTATTGGAGCCTGTGTGACTGTGTTGTCTCAGTCTACCTTGGATTACTGGTGAAACTTCAGAGTGGACCTGAACAGCACAGGATATTTCCTTGATTAGAAGTAGATTTTTCTCTACCTTGGGAGAGCTTTAGCTGAGACATAAGGGACACATGTCAAATAAGCAGAATAATGATGTGATCCATATAAAAGCATATTTCCTCACATTCTTTCTTGGTTTATAATTGGTTGTATTATTTATATTAGATTATAAACTCCAAATGAATGCAAAATATGCTTTAAATCTCTTGGTATCCCTTGCAGAGTCTAAGACTGTGCCTTTTTCCTCATCTATACTACATTAAATCAGTTTAATTGTAATTTTGTGTCTGGACAGTTAACCACACATGATTCACATAGGATTGACACTGGCATAACTGATGCTTCTGGGTCACTGGACATCATACACATTGTTTTCATACTGTCCTTTCTTATTTTCAATTGGCATTCCTGGGCTATATAATATGATGGCCACAGAAGGACTGAGGTTAATGTTGTACATGGAAAAGGCCAATAAATAGAAAAATTTTCACCTACATTTCTTTATCATTAGCTGGCAAAATGAGACCCCTGTATGCAAATTACACATAGGCAGGAACACTGACTACTGATTAGAACAGTATAATGGTAAAAGACACGAAAGAAATGTGTTGATTTATATTTTGTTTTTTGATTTCAGCAAACAAAGCAGTGCCCCACAGAGGCTACAAAAATGGAGATGCTACTCTGTGTATTTACTTATTGACTTATGCTTTCTTTATGAACTAAAATAAAACTAAACTATTAACAAATAGTGAAGAAATGGTTAAATTAAACAGAGGTGCAGTATAGAGAAATAGACTGTGCCCTTATAGCCCAGTCACTGCATTTCTCTATACCTTTGGCCAAAAATACAATATGATAATACTGCTCAAGGCATTCTTAATATTACATGGTTGTAACTTTCCTTTCCAAACTGTTTCTTTAAACATCTACAATGACTGGGAAACCACATGAAGACAAAAAAAAAAAAATTTTGGCTTGATAATAGTCAAAAGAAATAGAAAGCAATAGTGGCCAAATATGCAGTTATTAAAATGCCTGTCCTTAGCAGAAAAAAAAAATATTTTTAAAATGTTTTTTGTCCACTGCTTTATGCAACAAGGAAAAATATATTTTATTGAGGGCTGATACTACAAAATTGTCCACTTTGTTGTACAAAATCAAATTGAAGAGAATTTTAGGAATTCTGAGAAGACACACAACTAGAATGAATTTCAAATATAATCAGTTTCTTCCTCATTTCACCTAAGCAGACACTCAGAGTAATAAATAGATTTTGCTTATTTGCATGAGAGTGTCTGAGTCAGGACAAGAGACAGTTTGTTGCATTTGAGACAGCACTGTTTCCAATAAAGGCTTCTGTAAAGTGACTTTTAACCAGGTTTTCATTCCATTATTTAAATAACTCAAATATAGATATAGAGTAAGATGGCGGTGGGCAGGAGCAAAGGGAGGGTGAGTGTGTGAGAGAAGGAGCCAGTGTGTGACAGAGTGTGAGTGGACATGAAGGTGGACAACCAAATGCGAGCAGTGCAGAGCTGCCTCAGAAAAGTCCCACCATTTTGGAAGATCTTGGGTCTTCCCTGGGAGGAAGCAGTGGGAGCAGTTAGGGCCCAGCAACATGATGCCATCAGCATAACTGGCACCATAGGACCAGTGGACGCTCTGTGTCAACACAGACCAGTGCACAGTACTGGAGCTCCCAAGGTGCTGGACACAAAAGCTGCAGGGAGCCAGGAGCCCAGCACAATCCCACATAGTAGCAGCATGATCAGAGTCGAGATATAGCCACAACAACAGAGGGTGGGGAGCAGACAACAGAAGCACACACCAGCAGTTAAGACCCATCACCTAAAATTTCAACAAAAGCTGAGCAGGAGTTGAGCCCACAAGGCAGCAGCACTCCACAGCTGCCAGTGGCAGGACCTGGGGTTCCACAGAGGCCTGTGCAGTCCAGTATCCCACAAAAGCAGTGAGAAGCCAGAGCCAAGAAAGACTGGTGCGATTAAGCTGTCCAACCACTGAAACTGCAGAGTGTGAGGGCACCAGAAAAACCTGTACATCATGGCAAGGACTGTGAGATTCAGTTACCACAGGACCCGCAGGGTGCTGAAGCACCAGAGAGGCCTGTGGACACAGCAGAAAGTGTCACATAACAGACAACTCTATCAAAGATGAGATAAATGAAATGAAGTTAAGCAAATTATCAGAGGTAAAGTTCAGGCTATGATCCCGACAAAACTCAACAGCATGAGTAAAGAACGCATTGAAAGTACTAACCAGCAGAGTAGAAGACGCTGAGGACTGGTTCAGTGAGTTAGAAGACAGGGTAGAAAAACTTAACCAATCAGAAAACCAAAAAGGAAAAAAAATTAAAAAAACAGGAAGACAGCTTAAGAGAATTGTGGGACAAACAGAAACGTAATAATATTCACATCATAGGAGTCCCCTAATAGAAAGAAAATGGGCAAGGATTAGAAAATATATTTGAAGAAATAGTGACAGAAAACTTTCTTAACTTGGTGAAGGAAGAAGGCATTCAAGTTTAAGAAGCACGGAGAGCCCCAAATAAGAAGAACCCAAACAGGCTCACACCAAGACACATAGTCATTAAAATACCAAAAATTAAAAACAAAGTGAGAATCCTAAAAGCAGAAAGACAAGCAACAAGTTACCTACAAAGAAAACCCCATAAGGCTCTCAGCTAACTTCTCAACAGAAACACTACAGGCCAGAAGGGAGTAGCATGAAGTAACCAAGGTCATGAAAAACAAGGATCTGAATCCAAGACTACTCTATCCAGCAAGGCTATTATTCAAAATAGAAGGTCAAATAAATATTTTTCCAGACAAAAAAGGGATAAAGGAATATATTAACACCAAACCAGCATTGCAAGATATGCTAAGAGGAATGCTGTAATAAGTAGAAGAAATGAGAACAAAAATAGAACCACACTAAAGAAAAATAAATATAAATCAGTATGTATCAATTATCACCTTAAATGTGAATGGATTGAATGCTCTGATAAAAAGACACAGAGTAGCTGACTGGATAAGAAAGGATGACTTACATATATGTTGTTTACAAGAGACCCACCTCACAACAAAAATCACACATAGGTTGAAAGTGAAGAGATGGAAAAAAAAGCTTTCAAGCAAATGGAAAGCAAAAAAAAAGCTGGGGTTGCAACACTCATATCTGATAAAGCAGATTTCAAAATGAAGGCTATAACTAGGGACAAAGAAGACCATTACATAATATTGAAAAGATTTATCCAACAGGAAGATATAACCTTGGTAAACATATATGCACTCAATATAGAAGCAGTAAAATGTATTAAAAAGCTTCTGGAAAACTTCAAAGACAGAAATCGACAGCAATACAATCACAGCAGGGAACTTCAATACCCTGCTGACATCACTGGATAGATCTTCTAGACCAAAAATTAACAAGGAAATACAGAGTCTAACTGAAGCAGAAGATCAAATGGATTTAATAGATATCTAAAGAGAACTACACCCCAAAACTGCAGAATTCATGTTCATCTCAAGTGCACATGAGGCATTCTCAAAGATAGACCACATGTTAGGGTACAAACTAATTCTCTACAAGTTCAAGAAGATTGAAATTATATCAAGCATCTTCTAATATCACAATGGCATTCAACTAGAAATCAATTGCAACAAGAACATGCAAAGACATTTGAAAATATGGAGGCTAAATAGCATGTTATTAAACAATGAAAGGGTTAACATGGAGATTAAGGAAGAAATTAAAAACTTTCTGAAAATGAACACACAACACAAAATCTATAGGAGGCAGCAAAAGCCGTTCTGAAAGGGAAGTTCATAGCACTACAGGCCTACCTCAAGGAACAAGAAAAATTTTAATAGAGTATCTAACCTCACAATTTAAAGAACAAGAGAGCAAACAACAAGAAAACCCCAGAGCAAGAAGAAGGAAGGAAATAGTAAAGATCAGAGCAGAAATAAATGAAATGGAGAGCAAAGAAACAATTCAAAGAATCAAGGAAACAAAGAGCTGGTTCATTGAAAAGACAAACAAGATTGATGGACCCTTAGCTACACTCACCAAGAAACAAAGAGAGACAACCCAAATACACAAAATCAAAAATGAAAGAGAAGAAATAATAACTGACACCACAGAAATACAAAGGATTGTTAACAAACATTATGAACAATTGTAAGGCACTAAATTCAACTATTTAAGCGAAATGGACAAATTTCTAGAAACACATAGTCTGCCAAAACTGAATCACAAAGAGATAGAAAACGTGAACAATCTAATAACAACTAAAGAAATTAAAGATGTAATCAAGACTCTCCCAGCAAACAAAGGTCCAGGTCCGGGTGACTTCATGGGGAAATTTTACCGAACATTCAGAAAAGAATTGATACCCATTCCCCTAAAACTTTTTCCAAAATTTTAACTAGAAGGAAGACTTTCTTTTATTTATTTATTTATTTATTTATTTATTTATTTACTTATTTTTTGTTACAGATATTTTACCTTTTTTAACCCATTGGCACCCCCCACCCCACCCCACCTCCACCGCGTCCTCGGCCCAGTTGTTCATGTCCATTGGTCATGCATACATGCATATAAGTTCTGTGATTTATCTCTTCCCACCCCCACCCCCTCTTCTGAGGGATGTCAGTCTGTGCCCTACTTCCATGTTTCTGGGTCTACTGTATTCCTCAGACTGTTATGTTCATTATATTCTGTATATAAGTGAGATTATGTGGTATTTGTCTTTTTCTGCTTGGCTTCTTTCACTTAGCATAATACTTTCCAGGTCCCTCCATGTCGTCTCAAAGAATAAGAGATCTTTCTTTCTTACTGCTGCATAGTACTCCATTGTGTACATGTACCACAGCTTTTTTATCCATTCGTCTACTGATGGACACTTGGGCTGTTTTCAGATCTTAGCTATTGTAAATAGTGCTGCTATGAACATGGGGGTACATATATTCTTCCTGACTGGTGTTTCAGGCTTCTTAGGGTATATTCCTAGCAGTGGGATCACTGGGTCAAATGGAAGTTCAATTTTTAATTTTTTGAGGTAACACGATATTGTTTTCCATAGCGGCTGCACCAGTCTGCATTCCCACCAGCAGTGTATTAGAGTCCCCTTTTCTCCACACCCTTGACAACACTTGTTGTTTGATGATTTGTTGATGGCGGCCATTCTGACAGGTGTGAGGTGATACCTCATTGTTGTTTTAATTTGCATCTCTCTGATGATTAGTGATGTTGAGCATTTCTTCACATGTCTTTCAAAATACCAACAACATATTTCATAGAACTAGAACAAATACTTCAAAAGTTCATATGGAACCACAAAAGACCCCGAATAGCCACAGCAATCTTGAAAAAGAAGGACAAAGTAGGTGGGATCACAATACCAGATATCAGGTTATACTACAAAGCGACTGTAACCAAAACAGCCTGGCACTGGCACAAGAACAGGCATATAGACCAGTGGAACAGAACTGAAAACCCAGAAATGGACCCAAGGCAATACGCTCAATTAATATTTGACAAAGGTGGCAAGAGCATACAGTGGAGTAAAGACAGCCTCTTTAATAAATGGTCTTGGGAAAATTGGACACCTACATGCAAAAAATGAAACTAGACCATCAACTTACACCCTACACAAAAATAAACTCAAAATGGATAAAAGACTTAAATGTGACCTGTGAATCCATAAAAATTCTAGAAGAAAATGTAGGCAACAAAATTTCGGACATCATACGGAGCAGAATTTTCACTGATACATCACCTAAGGCAACAGAAACAAAGGAAAAAATGAACACATGGGACTACATCAAACTAAAAAGCTTCTGCACAGTAAAAGAAACAATCATCAAAATGGAAAGGCAACCCACTGTATGGGAGAACATCATTGCCAATGATGTATCAGATAAGGGGTTAATTTCCAATATATATAGAGTGCTCATACAACTCAACTAAAGGAAGACAAAGAACCCAATTAAAAAATGGGCAGAGGAGCTGAATAGACACCTCTCCAAACAGGACATACAAATGACCAAAAGACATATGAAGAAATGCTTAACTAGAAGGAAGACTTTCAAACTCATTTTATGAGGCCAGCATAATTCTAATTCCAAAACCAGAAAAAGACACAACAAAGAAAGAAAACTACAAGCCAAACATAGATGCCAAAATCCTGAACAAAATATTAGCAAATCGAATCCAGCAATACATTAAAAAAAATTATTCACCATGACCACTTGGGATACATCCCAGGAATGCAAGGCAGGCACAATATTCACAAATAAATAAATGTGATACACACCATAAAGAAAATGAAGGATAAAAATTGTATGATCATATCAATAGATGTGGAAAAACTGTTCAACAAAATCCAGCACTGATTTCTGATAAAAACGTTCAGCAATCTGGGAATAGAGGAATTATATCTTGACATAATGAAAGCCATATATGAAAGACTTACAGCCAACATTATACTCAATGGACAATAACTAAAAGCATTTTCCTTAAGAACAGGAACAAGACAAGGATACCCACTTTCGCCACTCTTATTTAACATAGTACTGGAAGTCTTAGCCACAGCAATCATACAGAAAGTAAAAACAAAAGGGATCCAAATTGGAAAGGAGGAAGTGAAACTCATTATTCACAGATGACATGGTACTATATGTAAAAAACCCCAAAGACTCCATCAAAAATCTATATAACTTAATAAATAAATTTGTTAAAGTAGCAGGATACAAAATTAATGTTAAGAAATCGAGGGCATTTTTATACACCAATGATGAACTTACAGAAAGAGAAACTAAAAAACAATTCGGGGAGATTTCCAAAATGGTGGTGGTGTGAATGGAAGCTACACAGACCATCTCCCAGAACCAAACTGGAATTAAAACTATAACACAGAGAAATCGACAAGAAAAAGCAACAGAAAAGCAGCTTGTGAGGGCCATATAACCAAGGACACTGACTCAATCTTGGTAGGATTGCAAAGTCGTGAGATGGGGGCTAGGAACCCACAGACCCACAGACAGCAGGGGCCTTAGCTGGGAGCAGCACCCTCGGGTTAAATTCCCAAGCAGTTCCACAGCACAGAGCCAGGACAGAGGCTAAAAAAGCCACAGCCACTCACGGTGGGCTCTGGCAGAGGGAAGGCAGACTGGACTGGAACTGTGTGTGGACACTCGGGATTTGGAAGGCACCCAGAGCTTTTGCTGAGTTGCTGCCACACAGGACAGTGGCCATCTTTCTCCTCCCCAGGGTTCTGGGGAGAGGCAGCAGTCCTTCCCTTGAAGATCCAACCCCACCCTGTGGGCCATTGAAATGCTAACTGAGGCTCATTAAAACCAGTATCTGCCCCACCCTCGGGAAGTCTCCTTATGCTGAGGACCAGAGGGAGTTTTTCAATCAAATGACAACCCAAAACTCTTCAAGTAAGACTGCTAGAATCCAGGCAAAATGTTAGAGCATAACAGTAAATTTCCTGGGCTAGCAACTTTAACCAGGAAAAAGACTTGTCAGTGGTGTTTAAGGTGAGTCCTCCCACACTCATCTAAACCCAGGAGAGGGAGCCACAAACAGCAGAACACCAACACCTACAGGGAAAACTTGACAGGCTCCAAAGCCCACTGTGATAGCCAAAGTGGTGAAACACAGAAACAAACACCAAATGAAAGAACAAGAGACATCCACTGAAGATGAGATCAATGTGGAGCAGTTAGGCAAGTTAACAGAGCTAAAATTCAGAGCCATGATCTTGAGGAAGCTCAACAGCATCAGCAAGGACATAGAGAAGCTGAAAATAAACCAACTGGAAATTAAAAAGCACCAAGAAGAAATAAAAAATGACATATCAGAAATGAAAAACACATTGGAAGCTCTAAAAAGCAGAGTAGAGGAAGCTGAAGACCGTATCAGTGTAATTCACAGGGTAGCACGGGTAGAGGAAATCAACCAATCAGAAAAACAAAAGGAAAAAACGATTGAAAAACAGGAGAACAGCTTAAGAGAACTGGGAGAACTGCAAACTTAATATTCGCATCATAGAAGTCCCTGAAGAAGAAGAAAATGAGCAAGGGTTAGAAAATATATTTAAAGAAATAGTGACAGAAAGCTTCCCTGATTTGGTGAAGGAAGAAGGCATTCAAGCTCAAGAAGTACAGAAAGCCCAAAGTAAGAAGAAACCAAACAGGCCCACACCAAGACACATAGTAATCAAAATGCCAAAAATTAAAGGCAAAGAGAGAATCCTAATAGCAGCAAGAGATAAGCAACAGGTTACCAACACAGGAAACCCCATAAGGCTTTCAGCTGACTTCTCACAAGAAACACTACAGGAAAGAAGGAAATGGTATAAAGTAACCAAGGTCATGAAAAATAAAGATCTGAATCCAAGACTACTCTATCCAGCAAGGCTATCATTCAAAATAGAAGGTCAAATAAAGAGCTTCCCAGACAAAAAAAGTCTAAGGGAATACATTAGCACCAAACCAGCACTGCAAGAAATGTTAAAAGGACTGCTGTAATTAGCAGTAGAAATGGGAGGAAAAATAGAACCACACTAAACAAAAATGGCAATAAATAAGTACATATCAATAATCACCTTAAATAAATGGATTGAATGCTCCCATAAAAAGACACAGAGTAGCTGATTGGATAAGAAAGCATGACTCATCTATATGTTGCTTATAAGAGACCCACCACACACTCACATAGGTTGAAAGTAAAGGGGTGAAAAAATTCTTTCAAGAAAATGAAAAGGAAATAAAAGCTGGGGTAGCAATACTCATATCTGATAAAATAGATTTGAAAATGAAGGCCATAACTGGAGACAAAGAAGGCCACTACATAATATTGAAAGGATCTATTCAGCAGGAAGATATAACCTTGATAAATATACATGCACCCAATATAGGAGCATCAAAATCATAAAAAATCTTATGGAGGACTTCCAAGGAGAAACCGACAGCAATACAATCATAGCAGGAGACTTCAACACCCCGTTGACACCACTGGACAGATACTCTAGACAAAAAATTAACAAGGAAACAGACACTCTAAATGAAGCACTAGACCAAATGGATTTAATAAATATTTATAGAGAATTACCCCAAAACTACAGAATTCACGTTATTCTCAAGGGCACATGGGGCATTCTCAAAGACAGATCACATAATAGGAAACAAACTAAATCTCTACAAGTCCAAAAAGATTACAATCATATCAAGCATCTTCTCAGATCACAATGGCATGAACTAGAAATCAATTGCAACAAGAACATGCAAAGACATTTGAACACATGGAGGCTAAATAGCATGTTATTAAACAATGAATGGGTTACCGAGGAAATCAAGGAAGAAATTAAAAAATTCCTGGATACCAATGAAAACAAACACACAACAACACAAAATCTATGGGGTGCAGCAAAAGCAATTCTGAGAGGGAAGTTCATAGCACTAGAGGCCTACCTCAATAAACAAGAAAAATTTCTAATTGATTGTCGAACCCCACAACTTAAAGAATTAGAAAGCAAACAAACAAATAAACAAAAACCCCAGAGCAAGTAGAAGAAAGGAAATAGTAAAGATCACAGCAGAAATAAATTACATAGAGACCAAAAAATCAATTCAAAGGATCAATGAAACAAAGAGCTGTTTTTTGAAAAGATAAACAAGATTGATGGACCCTTAACTAGACTCAAAAAGAAACAAAGAGATCGAACCCAAATACACAAAATAAGAAATGAAAGAGGAGAAGTAACAACCAACACCAAAGAAATACAAAAGATCCTTAACAGCTACTATAAACAACTATACGGCAACAAATTCGACAATCTAAGCGAAATGTACAAATTTCTATAAACACACAGTCTCCCAAAACTGGACTGGGAAGAGATAGAAAACTTGAACAGACCAAAAACAACTAAGGAAATTGAAGAGGTAATCAAGACTTTCCCAGCAAACAAAAGCCCAGGCCTAGATGGCTTCACCTGGGAGATTTACCGAACATTCAAAAAAGAACAAACACCCATTCGCTTCAAACTATTTCAAAAAATTCCAGAAGAAGGAAGACTTCTAAGCTCGTTTTATGAGTCCAGCATAATTCTAATTCCAAAATAAGAAAAAAACACTACAAAGAAAGAAAACTACAGGCCAATATCCCTGGTGAAATTAAATGCCAAAATCCTGAAAAATATACTAGCAAATCAGATCCAGCAATACATCAAAAAAATTATTCATCATGACCAAGTGGAATTCGTTGCAGGGATTCAAGGCTGGTACAATATTTGCAAATCAATTAATGTGATAAACCACATAAACAAAATAAAGAATAAAAACCACATGATCATATCAATACATGCTGAAAAAGAATTTGACAAATTCCAGCATCCATTTCTGATAAAAATGCTCAGCAATGTGGGAATAGAGTGAGCATATCTCGACATAATAAAGGCCATATATGAAAGACCTCATACTCAAGACCTCATACTTAGCCAACATCATACTCAATTGGCAGAAACTAAAAACATTTCCCTTAAGAACAGGAACAAGACAGGGATGTCCACTTTCGCCACTCTTATTTAACATTGTACTGGAAGTCTTAGCCACAGCAATCGACATGAAGAAAAAATAAAAGGGATCCAAATTGAAAAGGAGGAAGTGAAACTGTCATTATTTGTTGATGACATGATATTATACACAGAAAACCTGACAGACTTTATAAAAAATGTATTAGACTTAATAAATGCATTTGGCAAAGCAGCAGGATACGAAACTAACGTCAAGAAATTGATGGCATTTTTATACACCAATGATGAACTTACAGAAAAAGAAACTGAAAAAACAATCCCATTTACCATCAGGGCAAAAAATTAAGATTCTTAAGAAAAAACATAACCAAAGAAGTAAAGAACCTATTTGCAAAAACCTACAGGACATTTAAAAAAGAAACAGAGGAAGATATAAAAAAAGTGGAAGCACATACCTTGTTCATGGATTTGAAGAATTAACATCATTAAAATGTTGATACTACACAAAGCCATCTATAGATTCAATTCAATCCCCATCAAATTACCAATGACATATTTCACAGAACTAGAGCAAATACTTCAAAAGTTTATATGGAACCAAAAAAGACCCCGAATAGCCACAGTAGTTTTGAAAAATAAGGACAAAGTAGGTGGGATCACAATACCAGATATCAGGTTACACTACAAAGCGACTGTAACCAAAACAGCCTGGCACTGGCACAAGAACAGGCATATAGACCAGTGGAACAGAACTGAAAACCCAGAAATGGACCCAAGGCAATACGCTCAATTAATATTTGACAAAGGTGGCAAGAGCATACAGTGGAGTAAAGACAGCCTCTTTAATAAATGGTGTTGGGAAAATTGGACACCTACATGCAAAAAAATGAAACTAGACCATCACTTACGCCATACACAAAAATAAACTCAAAATGGATTAAAGACTTAAATGTGACCCGTGAATGCATAAAAATTTTAGAAGAAAATATAAGCATCAAAATATCCAACATCAAACGCGGCCAAATTTTCACTGATACATTACCTAAGGCAACAGAAACAAAGGAAAAAGTGAACACATGGGACTACATCAAACTAAAAAGCTTCTGCACAGCAAAACATACAATCATCAAAATGGAAAGGCAACCCACTTTATGGGAGAACATCATTGCCAATAATACATCAGATAAGGGGTTAATTTCCAAGATATGTAGAGTGCTCATACAACTCAACAAAAGGAAGACAAAGAACCCAATTAAAAAATGGGCAGAGGAGCTGAATAGACACCTCTCCAAACAGGACATACAAATGGCTAAGAGACATGTGAAGAAATGCTCAACATCACTAATCATCAGAAAGTTGCAAATTAAAACAACAGTGAGGTATCACTTTACACCTGTCAGAATGGCCACCATCAAAATATCATGAAACAACAAGTGTTGGCGAGGGTGTAGAGGAAAGGGGACTCTAGTACACTGCTGGTGGGAATGTAGACTGGTGCAGCCACTATGATAAACACTATGGTGTTACCTCAAAAAATTAAAAATTGAACTTCCATTTGACCCAGTATTCCCGCTTCTAGGACTATACCCTAAGAAGCCTGAAACACCAAACACGAAGAATATATGTACCCCCATGTTTGTAGCAGCACTATTTAGAATAGCTAAGATCTGGAAACAGCCCAAGTGTCCATCAGTAGATGAATAGATAAAAAAGCAGTTGTACTTATACACAATGCGGCTGTAAGAGAGAAAGATCTCTTATTCTTTGAGACAACATGGAGGGACCTGGGAAGTATTATCCTAAGTGAAACAAGTCAAGCAGAAAAAGACAAATACCACGTGATCTCACTTAAATACAGAATATAATAAACATAACAGTCTGAGGAATACAGTAGACCCAGAAACATGGAAGTAGGGCACAGACTGACAACCCTCAGAAAGGGGGGGTGGGTGTGGGAAGAGATAAACCACAGAACTGATATGCATGTATGCATAACCAAAGGACATAGACAAGAAAGCTGGTGACGGGGTGGGGGGAATGGAGAGGGTAAAAAAGGAGAAACATCTGTAACAAAAAAAAAATATTAAAAAAAGAATAGAGGAGCTAGCTACATGCAAAAAAAATAAATAAAAATAAATAAAAATCAATCTTTGTGTCTTTAGACATTCTTAACAAAACAACTGTGAATTTGTAAGAGTAAATAGTAGCTTATTTCAGGTACTTGACAAAGAATTATTTTGTGTGTGTTAATAGTTAAATAGTTCCTGGGAGTGGGAATGAAGGCATGTGTTTAATTAAATATGTTACATGTACACACATAGGTAGATACTTTTTAAAAATTATTTTCTGGGAATTCATGCATCCTATGCAATAATGCAAAAGAGTAAAGGTAAAGAGGGCACTTCTAAATTGTCCCACTTAAACCGAATTAAGCTCTTAATTTTCTTGTGCTGCCTTAATTAAAATATTTGCATGTATATTGACAAGGCTCTGAAATAAAACCACCCTATTTGAAAAAAAATGAAAAGATAAAAAAAATCAAAAACAATCCCGTTTACCATCGCTACAAAAAAAAATTAATATACCTAGGAATAAACTTAACCAAAGAAATAGAGAACCAGTGATGAGAAAGATGGCAGTGGGCAGGAACTGAGAAAGGGTGAGTGTGTGAGATAGTGAGAGAGTGTAAGCGAGAGTGTGAGTAGACGTAAAGGTTGACAACAAACCCTTGTAGTGCAGAGATGCAGAGCAGATGGTTCCTGTGCTGTGGACCAGAGCAGCTGGCTACCAAGGTTAGTGGCCCTTCAGGGCGCTTCTCTCTGCACAGCAGGGAGGTCCCACCATTTTGGAAGATACCGGGTCTTTTCTGGGAGGAGGCAGTGGGAGAAGCTAGGGGCCAGAAAAATGAGCCCACCAGCACACCTGGATCCATAGGACCAGTGGACACTCTGTGTCAACACAGACTAGTGCACAGTGGTGGAGCTCCCAAGGTGCTAGTTGCAGAAGCCCCAGACAGCTGGGAGCCCAGCACCATCCCTCACAGTAGCAGCCCTATCCGAGTTGAGATATACCCCCAGCAAGAGAGGCTGGGAAGCAGACATCCATTCCCAGGCAACAGAAGCACAGACCAGCAGCTGAGACCCATCCCCAAAAACTACAGCAAAGGCTGAGCAGGAGTTCAGCCCCATGGGACAGCAGCACTCCCCAGTCACCAGCTGTGAGACCTGCGGCCCCACAGAAGCCTTCTCAGTCCAGTAGCTCACAAGTGCGGTGAGAAGCCAGAGCCCAAGAGAGACTGGTGTGATCCAGCTGCCTGCTCATGGGAACTGCAGGGTGCAGGGGTAAAGAAAGGCCTGTGCGACCCAGCAGGTACTGTGCGATCTAGTTACCCCTGGGACCTGCAGGGTGCTGAAGCACCAGAGAGGCCCATACAATTCAGCAGGGACTGTGCCATCCAATTATCCGTGGGACCTTCAGGACGCTGAAGCACCAGAGTGGGCATTGTGACCCAGCAGGGACTGTGGTATCCAGGTATCCATGGGATGTGCAGGGTGTTGAAGTAACAGAGAGGCCTGTGCAAACCAGCAGGGACTGCACTATCTTGTTACCCACAGTGCCTGTGGGGTGCTGAAGAACCACAGAGGCCTGCGTGACCCAGCAGGAACTGTATCATCTACTTACCCATGGGACATGTGGGGTGCGGAAGCACCAGAGAGGCCTGTGCAACCCAGCCGGGACTGCCCTATCTAGTTACCACAGAGCCTGCAGGGTGCTGAAGCACCAGAGAGGCCTAAGCGACAAAGCTGCACATATGATAAGCATAGAGAATGTGAAAATGGAGGTGTAGTGAATAGAAGCTACACAGAAAATCTCCCAGGACCAAACAGAAATTACAACAAAAATAGAGACAAATCCTTGGAAAAATGCAACAGAAAAGCAGCAGGATATGACCATATAATCAGTAACACTGGTAGGATCTGCAGAGGTACAGGAGGGTGATGGGCTAGGAGCTCACAGACAGCACCAGTGTTACCTGTGAGCAGTGCTCTTGGAGATTAAAGACCAAGCCCACTCCACAGCACACATAGCTAAGAAAGACCTCTAAAGTAGCCACAGCCACTCAACTGGGGGCTACAGCAGAGGGAGGGCAGACTGGACTGAAACTCTGTGGGTACATCAGGATTTGGAGGGCACTCAGAGTTTTTGCAGATTTGCAGCCAAAAAGGACTGTGCCCAGTGTGCTCCTACCCAGAGCTGTGGGGAAAAGCAGCCACCCACCCCCCAAGATTCAGCCTTTCCCAGGTGAGGCAAAGAAATTCAAATTGAAGCTCATTATTAACCAGCATCTATCATACCCTCTGGAAATCCTCTTAGGCAGAACACCAGGGGAACATTCCAAGGCACTGAGTAATTAAGACTACTAGCCACCATAAAAGGTAGAGGATAACTGCACCTTTTCTGGGCTTGCAAATCTACCCAGGAAAGTTAGAATTGACAGTGGTGTTTAACGTGGGCACACCCAGGCTCATCCAAACCCAGTAGAGGGAGCCACAAATAGCACAACACCTCACCCACAGGGAAAATTAGGCAGGCTCCAAAACACACTGAGATAGCCAAAATGGTGAAACAAAGAAACAAATCCCAAATGAAAGAACAAGAGAACTCTATCAAGAATGAGATCAATGAAATGCAGCTAAACAAATCAGAGGTAGAGTTCAGAGCTATGATCTTGAGGAAGCTCAACAGCATGAGTAAGGACATCAGTACCATGAGTAACAATATAGAAACATTGAAGACCAACCAAGTGGAAATGAAGAATGACATAGCAGAAATTAAGAACACGTGAGAAAAGTTAACCATCAGAGTAGAGGAAGGTGAGGACCGGATCAGTGAATTAGAAGACAGGGTAGAAAAAAATCAACCAATCAGAAAACCAAAAGGAAAAAACAAACAAACAAACAAACAAACAGGAAAACAGGTTAAGAGAACTGTGGGACAACTGGAGCTGTAATAACATTTACATCATAGGAGTCCCCAAACAGGAAGAAGATGGGCAATGGCTAGAGAATATATTTGAAAAAACAGTGACATAAAACTGGATTGACTTGGTGAAGGAAGAAGGCATTCAAGTTCAAGAAGCACAGAGAGCCCCAAGTAAGAAGAATCCAAACAGACCCACACCAAGACACATAGTCATTAAAGTGCCAAAAATTAAAGACAAACAGAGAATTCTAAAGACAGCAAGAGATAAACAACAGGTTACATATAAAGGAAATCCAATAAGGCTCTCAGCTAACTTCTCAACAGAAACACTACAGGCCAGAAGAGAGTGGCATGAAGTAATCAAGGTCATGAAAAACAAAGATCTGAATCCAAGACTACTTTATCCAGCAAGGCTATCATTCAAAGTAGAAGATCATATAGCTTTCCAGACAAAAAATGTCTAGGGGAACACCAAACCAGGACTGCAAGATATACTTAAAAGGACTGCTGTGATTCTGAAGGAAATAGAAAGAAAAATAGAACCACACTAAATAAAAATGGCAATAAATGAGTATATATCAATTATCACCTTAAATGTGAATGGTTTGAATGCTCAAATAAAAATACAGAGTCGCTGACTGTATAAGAAAGCAGGACTCACATATATGTTGTTTATAAGAGACCCACCTCACAACAAAAGACACACATAGGTTGAAAGATAACCGCAGAATTTATATGCATGTATGCATGACCAATGGACATGGACAACTAAGCCAGGGACAGGGCGGAGGTGGAGTGGGGTGGGGGGGTGCCAATGGGGTAAAAAGGTAAAATATCTGTAACAAAAAAATAAATAAATAATTCATAAAAAAAAAGAAAGATAAGAGATGGAGAAAAAGCTTTCAAGAAAACAAAAAGAAAAAAAAGAAGCTGTGGTATAAATACTCATATCTGATAAAGTAGATTTCAAAATGAAGACCATAACTAGAGACAAAGAAGGCCATTACATAATATTGAAAGGATCATTTCAACAGGAAGATAACCTTGGTAAACATATATGCACCCAATTTAGGAGCACCAACATATATTCAAAATCTGTTGGAGGCCTTCAAATAAGAAATCAATAGGAATACAATCATAGCAGAAGACTTTAACAACCCGATGACGTCACTGGCTAGATATTCAAGACAAAAAATTAAAAAGGAAAAACAGACTCTAAATGAAGCGCAATATCAAATGGATTTAATAGATATCTAAAGAGAATTATACCCCAAAACTGAAGAATTAACATTCTTCTCAAGTGCACATGAAACATTCTCAAAGATAGACCACATGATAGGGCACAATCTAAGTCTCTACAAGTTCAAGAAGATTGAAATCATATCAAGCATCTTCCCAGATTACTATGGCATGCAACTAGAAAGCAATTGCAACAAGAACATGCAAAGACATTTGAAAACATGGAGGCTAAATAGCATGTTATTGAACAATGAATGGGTTACCATGGAGATCAAGGAAGAAACTAAAAACTGCCTGGAAACCAATGAAAATGAACGCACAACAACACAAGATCTATGGAATGCAGCAAAAGTGGTTCCAAGGGAGAATTTCAGAGCAATTCAGGCCTACCTCAAAAAACAAGATAAATTTCTAATAGACTATCTAACCTCACATCTTAAAGAACTAGAAAGCAAGCAAACAAACAAACAAACAAAACACCCTAGAGCAAGAAGGAAGGAAATAGTAAAGAATAGAGCAGAAATAAATGACATGGAGACCAAGGAAATAATTCAAAGGATCAATGAAACCAAAAGCTGGTTCTTTGAAAAGATAAACAAATTGATGGACCCTTACCTAGACTCACCAAGAAAAAAGAGAGATAACCCAAATACACAAAATCAGAAATGAAAGAAGAGAATTAATAACTGACACCACAGAAATACAAAAGATTGTTAACAAACATTATGAACAATTATACAGCAACAAATTTGACAATCTAAATGAAATGGACATTTATCTAGAAACACATAGTCTCCCAAACCTGAACCAGGAAGAGATAGAAAACTTGAACCGATCAATAACAACAGAAGAAATTGAAGATGTAATCAAGACTCTCCCAGCAAACAAAAGCCCAGGCCGGGATGGCTTCTCGTGGAAATTTTACCAAACGTTCAAAGAACTAACACTCATTCTCCTCAAACTATTTCAAAAAATTCAAGAAGAAGGAACACTTCCTAACTAGTTTTATGAGTCCAGCATAATTCTAATTCCAAAACCAGAAGAAAACACTACAAATAAAGAAAAAAGTACAGACCAATATCCCTGTTGAACATAGATACCAAAATCCTGAACAAAATACGAGCAAATCGGATACAGCAATACATCAAAAAACAATAAGTCATCATGAGCAACTGGGATTAATCCCAGGGATGCAAGGCTGGTACAATACTCGCAAATCAATAAATGTGATACACCACATAAACAAAATGAAAGATAAAAATTATATTATCATATCAATAGACCTGGAAAAAGCATTAGACAAAATCCAGCACCCATTTCTGATAAAAATGCTCAGCAATCTTGGAATAGAGGGAACATATCTTGACATAATAAAGGCCACATATGAAAGACCTGTAGCCAACATCACATTAATGGGCAAAAATTAGAAGCATTTCCTTTAAGAACAGGAACAAGGCTAGAATGCCCACTTTCACCACTCTTATTTAACATAGTATTGGAAGTCATAGCCCCAATAATTAGACAGGAAGAAAAAAAAAAAAAGGATCCAAATGGGAAAGGAGGAAGTGAAACTGTCATTATTCACAGATGACATGATACTATATGTAGAAAACCCCAAAGACTCCATAAAAAATGTGCTAGACTTAAAAATGAATTTGACAACGTAGCAGGATACAAAATTAATGTCAAGAAATTGATGCCATTCTTATACACCAATGATTAACTCACAGAGAGAGAAACTAAGAATACAATCCCATTTACCATCACAGCAAATAATTCAGATAACAAGGAATAAACTTAACCAAATAAATAAAGGACCTACTTGCAGAAATCTACAGGTCATTAAAAAAATAGAGGAAGATATAAAAAAGTGGAAGCACATACCTTGTTCATGGATTGGAGAAATTAACATCATTAAAATGCCCATATTACCTAAATCAATCTATAGATTCAATGCAATCCACATCAAAATACCAACGACATACTTCACAGAACTAGAACGAATACTTCGAAAGTTCATATTGAACCAAAAAATACCTCGAATAGCCACAACAATCTTGAAAAAGAAGAACAAAGTAGGAGGGATCACAATATCAGATATCAGGTTATACTACAAAGTGACTGTAACCAAAACAGCCTGGTACTTGCAGAAGAACAGGCATATAGACCAGTGAAATAGAACAGAGAACCCAGAAATGTACCCAAAGAAATATGCTCAATTAATATTTGACAAAGGTCACAAGAGCATACAGTGGAGTAAAGACAGCTTCTTTAATAAATCGTGTTGGGAAAATTGGACAGCTACATGAAAAAAAAAAAGAAACTAGACCATCAACTTACACCCTACACAAGAATAAACTCAAAATGGATAAAAGACTTAAATGTGACTCATGAATCCATAAAAATCCTAGAAGAAAATATAGGCAACAAAATTTCACACATCATAAGCAGCAGAATTTTCACTGAAACATCACCTAAGGCAACAAAGAAGTAAAGGAGAAAATGAAAACATGGGACTACATCAAACTCAAAAGTTTCTGCACAGCAAAAGATACAATCATCAAAATGGAAAGGCTGCCCACCATATAGGAGAACATAATTGCCAATAATATATCAGATATGAGGTTAATTTCCAATATATATAGAGTGCCCATGCAACTCAATAAAAAGAAGACAAAGAACCCAATTAAAAAATGGGCAGAGGAACTAAGTAGACGCCTCTCCTAACAGGACATACAAATGGCTAAGAGACATATGAAAAAATGCTCAACATCACTAATCATCAGAGAGATGCAAATTAAAACAACAAAGAGGTATCACCTCACACCTGTCAGAATGGCCGCCATCAACAAATCATCAAACAACAAATGTTGGTGAGGGTGTGGAGAAAAGGGAACTCTACTACACTGCTGGTGGGAATGCAGACAGGTGCAGCCACGATGGAAAACCGTGTGGTTAAACTTTTTAAAAAAGTTTGAAGTGGAACTGCCATTTGACCCAGTGATCCCACTTCTAGGAATATACCCTAAGTAGCCTGAAACACCAATCAGAAAGAATATATGTACCCCCACGTTTATAGCAGCACCATTTACAATAGCTAAGATCTGGTAACAGCCCAAGTGTCCATCAGTAGACCAATGTATAAAAAGCTGTCTAACGTATACACAATGGAGTACTATGTCGCTGTAAGAAAGATCTCTTATCCATTGAGACATCAAGGGACCTAGAGAGTATTATACTAAGTGAAAGAAGCGAAGCAGAGAAAAACAAATATCACATGATCTCACTCATTTTTGGAATATTATGAACATAACAGTCTGAGGAACAGGGGATCCCAGAGACATGGAGGGGGGTACTGACTGACCATCCCCAGAAGTGGGGGTATGGGGGAGAGATAAACCACAGAACTTATATGCATGTGTGCATGAACAATGGACGTGGACAACAAAGCTGGGGACAGTGCGGTGAGGGTGTGGGAGGGTGGTATCAGTGGGGGAAAAATGAGAAACATCTCTAACAAAAATAAATTAATTAATTAAAAAAATACAAATCCTCTAAACTACATTTAGTTTTGTAACATTGCCAGCTCTCAGCAGCATAACATATTTCATTGGTGTTTGTGTTGGAGGCAACTAGAATTACCTATATTCGACATGCCCAAAATAGTGCAGCTAGAAATTTATTGCAATGACTACCATTACAATGAATCTTTTGATAAAACAACTTTTTTCCTGGTCCAGATTCTTTGAAATTTCAATTTTATTGATCTGGTTACGATCCCAGTTAAAAAAACAAAAACAAAAAACACTACACTACATGACTCATGAACAAACTAAGAATTAAATGAAAAGCTTTAGACCTCAAGTCCCATTTATTTCGTTTAATTTCAGAATAGCAATGTGGCATTACTGGTCTTTGGGTGGTAATACCTTCCCTTTTAATCAACAAAATTGTTATTTCCCAGTGAAAAAAATGCACTGAAAGAATTTGCATTGAGGCCAAGTACGCAAATGATGTGTGTACTACAACTGAAGTACAGATATAGAAATAGTAAGAACCCGTTATTTATCACTTCCTATATACCAGGCACTGTCTCAGACTTTATCTGCATTATCCCATTGATTCCTCACAAGTCTGTAATGCAGGTCCTACTGGAACTATGATTTCTCTCATTTTACATACAAGACTCATAGCTCTCACATGTAGTTAAGTGATAAAACTTGGGATCAAACCTATATTTATCTGATCAAGACCCATACTCTTACTTACATATTATAAAAATCACATAAGAATAGACACAAGAATAGTTGTGTTGAGTTCCAAAAATATTACACATAGATACTTATTTTATGTCAATAAGGACTTTTGTTGAAATATAAGCAGAGTATTATTTTTAAGCTTTCTAAAATGTTTGTTCCTGTCCCACCAGTGTGGCTCAGTGGCTGAGCGTCGACCCATGCACCAAGAGGTCACAGGTTTGATTCCTGGTCAGGGCACATGCCCTGGTTATTGGCCATATCCCCAGTAAGGGGCATAAAGGGGGCGACCCAGCAATGTTCTCATTTATGTTTCTATCTCTCTCTCCCTCTCCCTTTCTCTCTCTCTAAATATCAATAAAGGAAAAAAATTATTAAAAAATGTCCAGTTCCCTCTATGTTGTAATTCTGCCTGCTCTTATAGTTACCTCACCTGCCACTTTTCCATTATACTATTTGCTTTGAACATTTAAAAGATCACATTTCCTCCATCACACAAGGCTCATTAATGTCTTCATGTTTTTCCAAATTGTTTCCCTTTTGTCTAGGATACTCTTTCCCAGTTTTCTCTACATGGTAAATTCCCACCCATCTTTCAGGATGAAGTCACTATGCCCCAAACTTCAGCAACCAGAAGAGTTGGAAAAACAATGAATGGATATGACCTCTTTCCTATCGATCTTAAAGATATTTTGTATTTTCAAATATCTTTGCTTGTGTAACACCTCCTCCTCTTTTACACTATACCCCACCTCACTTGCTTACTCAAGAACCTTACTTGCTACAATTTTCCCTTCTCTCTCCACTTCAAATTTTCCTCTCCACCAAAGCATTCTCATTAGAATGCAAAAGCTCAGTTATTTCTTCAATAATAATTTTAAAAGAAAACTCACTTTTGATCTCAATTCATTCACCAACCTACTGCCTCACTTCTAGGTTCCCTTTTGTCAACAAACTTGTGGAAATAGTTATCTATATTTACTGTTTCTCTAGTTTCACCTGCTACAATCCCATGCTCTTCCTCAGTCCACTGCAGGACCAACAGTCACTTTGTTGTTCCTCTAACATTCCAAAAACACTCTCAATTAAGAGTCTTTGCACTTGTTTATTCTAACTGGAGTGCTCTTCTCCAGATAGAATGATCTTCATTTCCTTTTAGACTGTACTCAAATATCACCACATGGCTTAGTGCAATTAAAAAAAAAAAAAGCACCCCCACCCACCCACACAAGCCCCAAGGATTCCCTAACTTACTTACACTGATTTTTTCTCTCTAGTAATTTTTCTCACTAGTAATTACCATAATTTTATTCACTATACATTTACTTGTTTATTTGGCTGTTATGTTTCACCAGTAGAAGTTAAATTATGTGAAGGCAGATACTTGTTTCATCTACTGCTATATACCCAGTGTCTACATGGTACATAGTAAACCCTTAATAAATACTTGTTGAATTAACTGATTTATTGAAAGATGACTTTTTTTTTTAAGTGCCCTCGGGTGAGGATAAAAAAAAAAATCAAATATACATTAAAGGACTACATTTGATTCCTGGAAGTTATTCATCTTTTTCCCCTCAGTTTTCTCATAATTGAAAGTTAAAATTCTCATTGAACAGAGAAAATATAGAAATATGATTCTTGGAACAATAGGGGACCCTTTGGCTTATCATCTAATTCTCTTCAATACAATCATTTCCTCCCAGTCAATCTAAATGTAAAAGTAAATTAATAATAACATTAAGCTCTTAGTATGATCCAGGCATTGAACTGACTGCAAGATCTCAAATGAGACATAAAACAGCCCAACTATTACTTCTATTTTCCATAAGAAAAACCTGAGGTTCAAGGTATGCGTAATAACTTTACCATGGTTACAAAGATGAGATGAGAAATGAAGAGTAAAGATTTGAACACATTTCTCTTGGAGTCTAGAGAATTAACTCATAAGCACTGAGACAAGTAGCTGAATTGTTACTGAAACCTTATCACTATCTTCTAAATACTAAAACAATATCAGTGATTTATAAATGTAGGATTATAAGGGAAGCCTACTTATGTTGTTATAAAATGCAGTTATGAATAAAAATGAAAACTTTATAAGACTAATTTTTAAAAATAAAATATTTGAATTTAAGGCATTAAAATGTCTAATTGCCATTTCATTTTTAAATAACGACATATCACATTTTATAGCACTTTATACTTTATGTTTGACACTTATTTTCTTTTCATAAAATTCCTGTGATACACATAGGAAAGGCCTACTTTTCAGCTGGGAAAATTGAAGCTCAATGAAACAGTATTGGTCTACTACATATCAAGTGTTATTTTCATTTATCTTAAATTCATATCATAAACATGGAATAAAGTAAATCATTTAATGTAATGCTAGAACTTCTGGGTTGGGTACAGGGTAGTTAAAGGACATATTATATAATGAAATTAAATGCACCCACAATAAATTAGTTTTTATTTAAGTTACCCTGACCCAAAAACCTCAATACCATCACATATCAGAAATATTTGTTGAAAAATGGAAAAACAGATACAGGAAGGTAATAAAGTAGTATCTTTCCATAGATACTACATAGTTAATCATCGCTCATATACAATAGCAGAAATGGAAAGCAAAGCAAAGATGGCATCTGTTAGACTCATTGATTTTATTCTAATAGTAACTAAAAAATGCAGAAATTAAATGCTCTGATTTTTTAATCTTCTATCTAAATGTTTAAAATTTCCTCATAAGTTATATCTAATCAAAAATAATATTTCAGCCTGGCCAAAGTGGTTCAGGTGGTTGAGTGTCATCCTATGCACCAAAAGGTTGCCAGTTGATTCCCAATCTGGGCACATACCTGGGTTTTGAGTGCAATTCCCAGTCTGGGCACATACCTGGGTTGCAGGTGCAATCCCCAGTTGGAGCATGTACTAATGTATGGAAGGCAACCAATCAATGTTTCTCTCTCATGTTGTTTTTCTCTCTCTCTCTCTCTCTCTCTCTCTCTCTCTCTCTCTCTCTCTCTCTGCCTTTCCTTCCCTCTCTCCATCCTGCCTTTCTCCCTCTAAGCATGTCCTCCTGTGAGGATTAAAAATTTATTTCATTGACAAATTTATTTCTAAGTAATATGTATACATACAATTTCTGAGTTCCTTCTCAAGAAAGCTATAGGCACTTAGATTTACATCTACTTTGGCCCTTGCCTAATCTGCAGGTCAGAAGGGACTTTTTGAAATCCTGGATTTTTTTATGAAGTATTGTTGTGTTACATATTAAAATATCCTAATAGCCCAGCTGGTGTGGCTCAGTGGTTGAGCGTTGACCCATGCACCAGAAGGTCGCTGGTTTGATTCCCAGTCGGGGCACATGCCCTGGTTGTGAGCCTGGTCCCCAGTTGGGGGCACGCAGGAGGCAGTCAATCAATGTTCTCTCTCATCGATGTTTCTACCTTTCTCTTCCCTCCCTCCCTCTCTAAAAATCAATAAAGAAAAAAATATGTGTAATAATTCTTCACAGATTATTATTAATTAACTATGATTAGAAGCACACTTTGCCAGCATCTATATCTTACATTCTTTGAAGTGCTGTAAAAATTCCTAAGAATAGTATGCATTATTTCCAACCTAATTTTAGTGAGATCATATACTCTAATAAGAAGATAAAGTGGATCATTTGAGTAGATGATATAGAGATGAGAGTGTAGGTGACATTTTATGGTAGTTGACTTTTCATGTTACTATTAATATATCTACAATTTTGCATAATGCAATTTAAAAATTTCAGAGTGATTTGGAGAAAAGAAACAAAGTAATTTATAGACTTGAAAACAACTAAGGTAGTTGGTCAAATGCTTAAGAATTAATACTCCAAGGAATGACAGAGATATGGACTTCTGTATTACATAGTGTTAGCTTAAAAGCATGTATAATAACAACTTATTCACTAATTTGTAAATAAAATATATTTTAAAATACATAGTTAATATACACAGAATTTCAAGAATATCTTCTACAAGATTATGCAAATATTAATACTCAAAGCAAACAGGGATACATCACTCCATTCCATGAGGGAAAAAGTAAAGTAAAGGTGTGAAAAGAGAGCTAGCCAGTAATTGTGGGAAACACATTATGGGAAGATTTACTGCAAGTGAAATGAGTTCAACCCCCAGTTCAAATCTTGACTAATTCAGTTGCTTTCACATGAGAAAAAGATATCATATTTGTTTTAATCAAAATATAGCAATAAAGAACAAAAGTGAAAAAAATGTGTAATGTGTAATGAAATGTGTAAATTGCTATATACCGATCTTTATGAAGTAATGCTTTTGATAGTAATTCATTAAAATCCCAATAAGTATAGGATATGTTAATATTTTGATATCAGGAGCAAGAGTTTTAAAAAAGGATAATGAAATAGGTCTTTCTCAATCTGTCTTTAATAGATTGTTTCTTCATCCAGTGTCTAATATCCTGAGTGTTATGGTGCCAGTAATGGTTTATGGTTTTTTACTAGATTCAAACCTCTTTATTATTTATTAAATAGATAATAAAAATACCTACCTTGACTATTTTATGAGGTTTTGTGAAGAATAAATATGTACAAGTAATATAAAAATGTATCATAAAATATGCATCTGATTTGTTTGAATGTAATTAATAGTCTTAGATATAATTAATAATCTTGGGAATCAAGAAAACTTGTCTCCCCTTTTTCCAAGTTCCACAAAATTTTTATTTTTAAATATTCTATGATGACAAAAAAAGCTATAGCCATAAACGTTCTTCTTCTGTTTCTGGACTAGAAAACTTTTTTTTTATTAATTAATTTTTGTTACAGATGTTTCTCCTTTTTCCCCCACTGATTCCCCCCTCCCCCTCCCTCCCTGCCCTTTCCCCAGATTGTTGTCCATGTCCACTGTTCATGCATACATGAATATACTGTGGTTTATCTCTCCCTCACCACCCTCCTCTTAAGGGGATTGTCAGTCTGTACCCCACTTCCGCGTCTCTGGGACTACCCCATTCCAGGACATACAAATGGCTAAGAAACATATGAAGAAATGCTCATCATCACTAATCATCAGAGAGATGCAAATTAAAACAACAATGAGGTATCACCTCACACCTGTCAGAATGGCCGCCATCAACAAATCATCAAACAACCAGTGTTGGCCAGGGTGTGGAGAAAAGGGGACTCTAGTGCACTGCTGGTGGGAATGCAGACTGGTGCAGCCACTATGGAAAACAATATGTGTTACCTCAAAAAATTAATTTTTTTTTTTAATCCTTACCCGAGTACAGTTTTCCATTTCTTGTTCCGATAGAGTGGGAGAGAGAGAGAGAGAGAGAGAGAGAGAGAGAGAGAGAGAGAGAAACATGGATGTGAAAGGGGCACATCGAGTGGTTGCCACCTGCGTGACCCAAACAGGGCCAGGGGCAAACTGCAACCGAGGTACATGCCCTTAGCAGGAACTGAACCCAGGTCTCTCTGGACTGCAGGCTGACACTCTAACCACTGAGCCAAACTGGCCAGGGCTAGAAAACATTTTGTAACAATGGTGATATTTCTTTCTCTTTTGTTCCATCCCTCCACCCCACAGCCCTTACCAACCCTCCGAAAGCTGTCAACCTGTTTTCTATCTTTAAGTCTGTATCTATTTTGCTTATTAACTCATTTTATTCATTAAATTCCACATATGAATGAAATCATATGCTACTTGTCTTTTTCTGACTGGCTTATTTTACTTAGCATAATGCTCTCCAGGTGCATCTATGCTGTCACAAAGGATAAGATTTCCTTCTTTATTATGACTGAGTAGTATTTCATTATGTAAATGTACCATAGTACATATGTGAGAGGATTCTTAGTTTGTTCCTGTACCCCTTTGGAATACCCCATGGTTGCAGCTGGTTTGATTGCTTCCATATTTTCTGACACTACAAGATGTTCCAGGCCCATCTTGCATATCCCCTGCCCCCAGCACTAGAATCAACCATTTTTCAAGGAACTGTGGGAAATTCTATACTCTTACTTTTTCCAATTGTCCTAGTTTTATATGTACATTGTCATATCATTTCGAATAATGTCCATTTAATTTCACCCTTTCTACTTATTTGTACCTCTCATTTTAGAACTTTGTCTAATTGTATTAGCTGGTTCTTCCAGAAATAATACATATGCATACATACATGCTTGTGAACGTGTTTAGAAAAATAAAAACCTACAAAATCCAGAAACAAACCTAGTCTGTGATAAAATAATGGGGAAAAGATAGGCTATGCACTAATAGTGTGAGGAAGATTAGATAACCATTAAAGTTAGGTAAGGTGTCTACTTTATAATTTTATCAGACTAAAGTTCACAAGCAAAATGTAAAAATAATCAGGAAAATACTCTAAAAAAATACAAACATCTTCCATCTTTCTCCTTCGGTGAAACTCACAGTGCCTGTCCTCAGCTCACTTCAATCTGGACTGCTGGCCATAATTGCATAGGATTTTCCTACAACTTAATCCAAAGAAGTCCTTTTCTTCTGACTCATATGTTGAATCTCTTGTTTTCTGGATTCCAAGCCTTCCCCCTTGGTGGTCTAACTCCTTATTTTAGTGTAGCACATACTTCAGTAGCTTCCTGAGAAAAGATGTTTGAGAGAAAGATATTTTTTAAGATACTGAATGTCTAATATATATATATCCATCATATTTGAGAAAGAGTTGGCTGTATGTATAATTATGAATTGGAAATAAAATGAGCTTTTTTCTTCACTGTCTTTATATTCCAGGTTTTTTTTTTTTTTTAAGAATTCTGATTTGAAATAAGACAGTCAGAGAAAGACAACTACCAAATGATTTCAGTCATATGTAGAATCCAATGAGCAAAATAAACTAACGAGCAAAATGGAAATAGACTCCTACATACAGAGAACAGACTGACAGATATTTAGAGGAGAGAGTCATTGGGAGTGCTAGGTGAAAAAGGTGAATAAATTAAGTAAAGAAAAAATTTCTTAGACACAGACAACACTATGGTGATTAGCAGAGCAAAAGTAGGGGGAGGTAGAAAGTGAAGGGGGAATAAATGGTGATGGAAGAAGACTTGATTTGTGGTGGTGAACACAAAATACAAAAATGACAATGAGAAATACCCTCACACCAGCCAGAATGGCTGCCATCAACAAATCAACAAATGGTAAGTGCTGGTGAGAATGTGGAGAAAAGGGTATTGTAGTGTACTGCTGGTGAGAATGCAGACTGGTACGGACACTATGGAAAATCATATGGAAGTTCCTCAAAAAAAATAAAACTGCCATTTTATCCAGTGATCCCACTTCTAGGAACACATTCTAAGAAGCCTGGAACACCAATCACAAAGAACATATGAACCTATGTTCCTAGAAGCACTATTTACAATAGCTAAGATCTGGAAACAGCCCAAGTGCTCATCAGTAGATGAGTGGATAAGAAGCTATGTTATATTTACACAATGGAATACCATATAGTTGTAAAAAACAAGGATCTCTTACCCTTTGAGATAGAATGAAGGGACCTGGAGAATGTTATGCTAAGCAATATAAGCCAGTTAGAGAAAGACAAGTATCACATGATCTCATTTATGTGTGGGATCTACTGAAAAAAGTACACTAACAAACAAAATAGATCCAGAAACATGGAAGTGAGGAACAGACTCACGAATCTCATAGGGAAGCGAGGAGAGGGTTAGGAAGAGAATAACCAAAGAACTTATATGCATAACCAATAATGGACAATAATGTAGTGAAGGCATGTGGGGGATGGGATCTGGGTGAAAGTGGTCAATGAGGAAAAATAGGGAGCCATATATAGAAAAAAAGTAAAACAACAACAACAAAAACAGAACACAAGACACTACACAGATGATGTATTATAGAATTGTACACTTGAAACCTATGCAGTTTTACTAACCGATGTCATCTCAATAAATTCAATAAATTAAAATAATTCTAATGTCATTCTGAATCCCATTCCTTTTTATATAACCTGACCTATTTTTAAGTGTTTGACCTCTAAAAGCTTATGGTATTCTCTCTCCTCTAGCCAGTTTCTCCCATTAGTTGATATTAGAATTCTTGATTCTCCAAGTCTCTTAAATTTTCTTTTTTCTTTTACATCTCTGAATTCATGGAATCTTCCACATTTTGCTAGTCTTTCAGGGAGATTCTCTCACCTTTACGTCTTAACCCTTAAACAACCAACTTGATTCTGCTATTTTTTTTTTTTTTAATTTCAAATGGCTCTTACACTTTGAGTATTCTTTTTTAATAGCGTGCTCTACTTGTTTCATCAAAAGCTTCTTCATCACTCTTTCCTTCAGGTTTATACATTATTTACTCTGAGTCTCTACTGTTTTTAATTTTCATCTTGTCCTTAGGCTAAATGCTTTCCTCAATGTCTGTCAACTGATAATTGGGTGGCAATTTATATTTAAGGGTGAGTTACTAAAATGTGGATTAGAAGCTCTGTGTGCAGGGGAGAGTGGGATAGGGGGAATCAACTGATGGGCTTCACAGTGTAATATGGTAGAAATCCTGCTTTGTGTTAAAGTGTTTTCTTTCCTCTGTGCTAGTTTTCCCTAAGAAGAATGTTGCAACCTCCTGTTTGGAGTATAGAAACCTGGCTCCCAGTGTTCATCCAAATGAGCAAATGGCTATCTATTTTATTTTCAATCTGATACTTCACCCAGAAATGTGCCGGATTTCCACAAGTCCAGAATTTCTTTGGACTCAATCTCTCTGGAGATGAAAACTTCGGTCTTCTCCTGATGGGTTTTGGAAGGGATATTGTTGGTCTGATAGTTCCTTTATATACACTTTTGAATTATGCTACTATATTCATTGTTTAACAATTTATTTGTGTTACAGATGTTTCTCCCCTTTTTCCCCATTGATACCATCCTTCCCATCTCTCCCACCCTGTCCCCATTTTGTTGTCCATGTCCAACGGTTATGGGTACATGCATATAAGTTGTGTGGTTTATCTTTTCCCTCTCAAAACCCCTCGTCTGAGGGTTATCAGTCTGTACCCTACTTCCACGTCTCTGGGTCTACCTTGTTCCTCAGACTGTTATGTTCATTATATTCCACAAATAAGAAAGATGATGTGATACTTGTATTTCTCTGCTTGGCTTGTTTTGTTTAGAATAATACTCTCCAGGTCTCTCTATGTCGTCTCAAAGAATAAGAGATCTTTCTTTCTTACAGCTGCATAGTACTCCATTGTGTATATGTACCACCGCTTTTTGATCCATTTGTTTACTGATGAACACTTGGGCTGTTTCCAGATCTTAGCTATTGTAAATAGTGCTGTTGTGAACATAGGGGTACATATATTCTTTCTGATTGATGTTTCAGGCTTCTTAAGGTATATTCCTAGAAGTGGGATCACTGGGTCAAATGGCAATTCAATGTTCAATTTTTTGAGGTAACACCATATTGTTTTCCATAGTGGCTGCACCAGTCTGCATTCCCACCAGCAGTGTACTAGAGTCCCCTTTTCTTCACACCCTAGCCACCACTTGTTGTTTGCTGATTTGTTGATGGTGGCCATTCTGACAGGTGTGAGGTGAAACCTCATTGTTGCTTTAATTTGTATCTGTCTGACTATTAGTGATGTTGAGCATTATTTTATATGTCTCTTAGCCATTTGTATGTCTTGTTTGGAGAGGTGTCTATTTAGTTCCTCTGCTCATTCTTTAATTGCGTTCTTTGTCTTCCTTTTGTTAAGATGTATGAATACTCTATATATTTTGGAAATTAACCCCTTATCTGATGTATCATTTGCAATTATGGTCTCCCATAGAGTAGGTTCTCTTTCCATTTATATGCTTATTTCCATTGCTGTGCAGAAGTTTTTTAGTTTGTTGTAGTTCCATCTGTTTACTTTTTCCTTTGTTTCTGTTGCCTTAGGTGATGTATCAGTAAAAATTCTGCTGCATATGATGTCCAAAATTTTGTTGCTTACATATTCTAGGATTTTTAGGGATTCACCTGTCACATTTAAATCTTTTATCCATTTTGAGTTTATTCTTGTGTATGGTGTAAGTTCATGGTCTAGTTTCATTTTTTTACATGTAGCTGTCTAATTTTCCCAACACCATTTATTAAAGAGACTGTCTTCCCTCCATTGTATATTCTTGCCACCTTTGTCAAATATTAATTGAGCATAATGTCTTGGCTCTATTTCTGAGTTCTCTGTTCTGTTCAACTGGTCTATATGCCTGCTCTTGTGCCAATAATAGGCTATTTTGATTACAGTAGCTTTGTAGTATAACCTGATATCTGGTATTGTGATCCCACCTACTTTGTCTTTTTGCAAGATTGCTGTGGCTCTTCAGGGTCTTTTTTGGCTCCATATAAACTTTTGAAGAATTTGTTCTAGTTCTGTGAAATATGTCTTGGGTATTTTGATGGGGATTGCATTGAATCTATATATTGCTTTGGGTAGTATGGACATTTTAATGATGTTAATTCTTACAATCCACAAACAAGATATATACTTCCAATTTTTTATATCTTCCTCTATTTCTTTTTTCAATGTCTAGTAGATTTCTGTGAATAAGTCCTATATTTCTTCGATTATGTTTATTCCTTGGTATCTTAATTTTTTTTCCGTGATGGTAAATGAAGTTGTTTTTTTCAGTTTCTCTTTTTGTGAGTTCATCATCAATATATAAGTATGCCGTAGACTTCTTGATGTTAATTTTGTATCCAGCTACTTTGCCAAATTCTTTTATTAAATCTAGTAGATTTTTTATGGAGTCTTCAGAGTTTTCTATGTATAATATAATTTCATCCGTGAATAATGACAGTTTCATTTTCTCTTGTTCAATTTTGATCCCCTTTATTATTTCTTCCTTTCTGATTGCTGTGACTAAGACTTCCAGT